>NC_091979.1:95067412-95367412 GCF_044704955.1 Pristiophorus japonicus
CCCCTTCTCTTCCCCCCCCTTCTCTTCCTCCCCCCCTTCTCCTTCCCCCCCTTCTCTTCCCCCCCTTCTCTTCCTCCCCCTTCTCTTCCTCCCCCTTCTCCTTCCCCCCTTCTCCTTCTCCTTCCCCCCTTCTCCTTCTCCTTCCCCCCCTTCTCCTTCTCCTCTTCCCCCCCTTCTCCTTCTCCTTCCCCCCCCTTCTCCTTCTCCTTCCCCCCCTTCTCCTTCTCCTTCCCCCCCTTCTCCTTCTCCTTCCCCCCCTTCTCCTTCTCCTTCCCCCCTTCTCCTTCTCCTTCCCCCTTCTCCTTCTCCTTCCCCCTCTCCTTCTCCTTCCCCCCCTTCTCCTTCTCCTTCCCCCCTTCTCCTTCTCCTTACCCCCCCCTTCTCCTTCTCCTTACCCCCCTTCTCCTTCTCCTTACCCCCCTTCTCCTTCTCCTTACCCCCCCTTCTCCTTCTCCTTACCCCCCCCTTCTCCCTCCCCCCCTTCTCTTTTCCCTCCCCCTTCTCTTTTCCCCCCCCCCTTCTCTCCCCTCGCTGTCAGAAACACAGACACTGACAGACAGAGAGTGAGAGACACACTTGGGGGGGGGGAGGGGGGGCGGCATCCCAGCATGCTGTTGGAGGGCTCCCGGTGCTGCAGTCGGTAAGTAGAAAATGTTTTATTTATTGATTTAAAAAAAAAAATTATTTCTTCTTAATTTTTTTTGATTGATTTATTGATGTTTTTATCATTTATTATTGATGGCTCTTTATTTGTAAAACTGAAGTGTTTGTAAACTTCCCTTTAACCCCCCCCCACCATTCTCCACGCCTGATTTGTAACCTACGCCTGATTTTCTAAAGTGTAGACAAGGTTTTTTCCAGCGTACATAAATCTTCACTTACTCCATTCTAAGTTAGTTTGGAGTAAGTTTTCACTGTCGAAACTTTGAAAACAAGCGTAAGTGGCCGGACACGCCCCCTTTTGGAAAAAAAATTCTGTCCCAAAGTGAAACTGTTCTAACTGACTAGAACTGGAGCAAACTAAATGCCGAGAATTTGAATTTCTAAGATACTCCGTTCTACACCAGTTGCTCCAAAAAATCAGGAGCAACTGAGGCCGAAACTTGGGCCCTAGGGAGCAACGCGAGCTGGAGCAGGAGAGCAACGGCAGTGAAAAGTGACGTCAAGGTCCAGGTCGGTGATTGGAATGTGGGCAGGTACTGCAGGAGCGGCGAGGTCGGGGTCAAGGAGCAGCAAGAGTTCGTAGAGGGACATGATCGGAGTCCAGGAGAGGCGCGAGTTTGGGGCCCAGAAGAGGCGAGGGCCCAGGGGCAACACGGGTCAGCTCATACTTAGATGTGTGTGCGCACTCTGTCCGTGCAGCAGAGCAGGTCTCCAGTTGTCTTGGTTAATCCTTGCTTTCTGGACCAAGACCTAGCTCTGTCAAGCCCGTGTGGTGGCTGGTGTGCAACGGTCACCATACGTTTTTAAAAAAAAAAATCCAAGCACAGGCATCTTCCATTCTTCAAGATTTAGTTTGGACCTGGAATTTTAGGTCAATCATTGAAACACCTGTGAACTTTTTGATGTGGAAGCAAATTATCCTCGATTCGAGGGATTGCCTATGATGATGATGATGATGCTGTTTGTGGGAGCTTGCTTGTGTGCAAATTGGCTGCCGCATTTCCTACATTACAACAGCGACTACACTTCAAAAGTACTTCATTGGTCGTGAAAGGTGCTATATAAATACAAGTCTTTTAATACTTGCAGAATTTCCACATTTAAGGGAGAACGCCTGTAATACAGCACTGAGTGTGCAAGGTTGACAACACTTCAGGAGCAATGTTTGATTTTCAGTGGTGTGCTCATTTTACATACCTACTTACAAATGCTTGGCTTGAATGATTTTTAGCAGTCTTAGGACTGGCAATCAAGCCAGTGGTTGTGCTTTTAAAGACAGATGGTCACAATTCGGAAGTTATATGGACACAACAGATAACTAAGCTAGTGGTCTGAATTGCGAACGACAATAAGTACATTTTACATTGTTGATTGTGAACTACAATGAATAATTCACTTTGAGCAACTTGGATTTTCTTTCTATAATTTTTATTTTTCAAACCATTATGTATTGCATGAGATAGGGGCAGCACAAGATTATAACTAATAGAAATCTTATTTGTATACAAGATTTGTGGATTTCTGAACCAATTGCACCTATTGCAAAATGCATCCACTTGTATACAATCTATTTATGTAGATCATCAGTGTAATAAAATGAACATTTCCATTCTGTGTCCCACTAACTGCTGATGTTCAAGTGTTAGAATTCATATCTGTTTATCAGTTCTCTGCAGGGCTAGCCCAGTCTCTGTAGGGCGAGTGAAAAGCTGCTATTAAATTTAGTGGGATCATAATGTCAAAAGAACCTTTTTATTTTTGCTATGGAGGTTGGGATCATCCTGCTTTCTAATAAGCATTTGTTTTCATTCTTGCTGAAGAGGGAAGGAGCAAAGCTGAAAATGACAACTGAGATTGGTGGGCTGGAAGCTGACAGAGGATAGGCTGAGCAACATACGAAACCAAGTACTGGAACATTGGTATATCTCCTGTAGATGTACAATTCTGTGATGAGAAAATTGGACTTCATAGCCAGCTTTTATGTTTGACAATATTGCCAGACTCCTCAAACTATCATGATATAACAACGGATTCTAAGTTTTTTAAAATGCTGCTGCACTGAATGCACTTTGTTGTAAGTGGAAGACAAAAAAGTTCACTAGTTGTTGATGAGACATAATTAACAACAACAACCTGCATTTATATAGTGTAGAATAACATCCCAAAGCACTTGATGGAGGCATAATCAAAAAAATTGGATGCCAAGCTAAAGGAGATACTCTGACCAAAGTCTTGGGCCAAAGAGATGGGTTTTAAGGAGAGTCTTGGAGGAGGAGACATAAGTGGAGGGATTTAGGGAGAGAATTCCAGAGTATGGGACCTAGACAGCTGAAGGCAGAGAGCCAATGGGAGGAGGATGTACTAGGGGCTGCAGACAGAAGAATGGAGAGTTCGGGTGGAGGAGGGTTGTAGCACTGGAGGAAGTTGGAGAGATGGGATGGAGATGCGGCTGTGATGGAGTTAAACGTGTCGGCTCCGAATCCATCCCCCTTCCTTCACAAAAAAACATTATTTCCACCCTTTCACCATTCCTTTACTTTGCTGCCAACTCCGCTTCTCCACCACTGAAATGCATATTCCTGTTTTTGTCACATCGAGACTTAATTATTCCAATGCTCTCCTTGCTGATCGTCCTTTATCCAAGCTCCATAAACTCCAACTTGTCTAAATACATATGCTTATATCCTGTATTGTGCCAAGCCCTGCTCCCTTACTGCTCGTGATCTTGAGGATTTACATTGGTTCTCAGTCCTCCAACACATACATTTCAAATCCTCACTTCAAATCCCCCCATGACTTTGCTCTACCCAACGTCTGCAACCTCTTTACTTTGCCCTCCAGGCCCGTCTGACTCTTACCCTCCTCCCATTTCATTACCGATGGCGGGGCTTTCAGCTGCCTAGGCACTGCTCTCCCCAACTTCTGCCCTTAAACACCTCTCTCTCCTCTCTTCTTTGAAACCCATTTTTTGTCTAAGTCTCCAACTGCCCCTCCCCCCCCCAAAAAAAACACTCTTTTTCCTGGTCTGGCTTTCCAACAACAACAGCTTGAATTTACATAACGCCTTCAACATAGAAAAACATCCCATGACACTTCAGCAAAGTGTAATCATATGAAAATTGGTGCCGAGCCAAAGAAGGAGATATTAGGAGAGGTGACTCAAAAGGTGGGTTTTAAGGACAATGTTAAAGTAGGAGAGTAAGGTGGAGAGACAGAGAGGTTTAGGGCAGGAATTCCAAAGCTTAGTACCTAGTTGGCTGAAGGTATCACTGTCAAAGGGGGATGTAGAAGAGGCCAGATCGGAGGAATGCAGAGTTCTTTGTTGAAAGGCTGGGGAATGTTAGTGATAGGGAGGGTAGAGGCCATAAAGGAATTAAACATAAATGACTCTTTTAAATTTGAGCATTGGTGGACCAGGAGCCAATATAGGTCAGTGAGCACAAGGGTGATGGGTGAGCGGGATGGTATGGGATAGGATACAGGCGACAGAGCTTTGGATCAGCTGAAGTTTATGGAGGATGGGAGGCCATCCAAGAGAGTGTTAGAATAGTCGATACTGGAGGTGACAAAGACATGAATGAGTTTCAGAGCAAGTGGCTTGAAGTAGAGACAGATGATACAATAGTGGTGTCTGGGATGGAGAGGATATGGGGTCAGAAGCTTAGCTTGGGGTTAGCCCAAGGCTGTGAACAATGTGAGATGGTGTCCTGGGGAGTGGAATTGGTGGCGAGGGTGCAGAATTTGTGACTTTGGTTAAGCTAATGTGACTGGGACAGACATCCGATTGGAGAGATTCCTACATGGATTTGTAGAAAAGATGGGTGTGGATTTGGAAAGAGGTTAAAGATGTGGGGGTTGTTTGCAAGGACAGAGGAGTTGAGTGTCGGATTTTTGAGGAAGGAGATAATGATGGCAGTTTTGAAAAGGAGGGGGCCGTAGAAGAACAGCGTCAGCTGGAATGGGGGCCAGGAAGAGAAGTGGGTGGTCAGCAGTTTTGTAAGAATGGGGTGAAAAGCAATCCTTCATTACTGGCACTCCATAAAGTGCCTTATAATGGTTTGTGTGTTTCAGGTGTTGTGTAACTTCTTGTTGTTTTTGTAAACTGTTTTTGTCTTTTATTTTCCTACTAAGAGTCTGCAGAGTTATTATTGTTGCATTACACAGCAAGACATTTTGCGTGAACCTGGGAGGCAAACTTAATTCATACAATACACGAGACCTTAACAGTTGAATAAACTTCTGTTTATGAACTATTTCATTTATTCCCTGTATGTCAATACAATGGCAGAACTGCTCCTCTGCTTGTTGACCTTGGCAGTCACACATCTTCTATGATGTCTTCTCAGTTGTAACTATTTTCAGGTCCATTCTCGCTCGTGGTCAGACACTGATCCTCCGTATGGCCACTGCTTCCCGACAAAAATGTAAACATTTGCATTAATGTCGTCATCATAGGACTCCGAGGGACTGCCTATGATGATGATGTTAATGCAAATGTTTACATTTTTGCACTGCTTAAGAAATGTAAACTGCTCTTGACTGCTCCCGTTCTATAGTCCTGCTACATATCTTTTGCAACAGGACAAGTAAACCGATACTATGGTTTAATTTCAAGAATACCGCAATTTTACCAAAAATATTTTTGTTTCTAAATGAAATGAAAAGTGTTTTCTTTCTGTACAATGGTTGAACTTTGAGGGATTTCAGTAATTTTAGTCATCACACAGCCACAATTGAGAAGTTAAATTTGTTGATGCTGATTTTCAGATTTTTAATTCCTTCAGTTATAATTTTGTGTTAGGCAGGAAACAAGCTGATTGGAAGTTATTACATAGAATGGACAGCACAGAAACAGGCCATTTGGCCCAACTAGTCTGTGCTGGTGTTTACACTCTGTACAAACCTCCTATTTTGTCTACCTCATCTCAACCATTCAGCACATCTTTCTATGCCCTTTTCTCTTGTGCAATTGTCTAGTCTCCTTTTGTAAACATCTAAGCTATTTGCTTCAACCACTTCCTGTGGTAGTGCGTTCCACATTTTAACCACTCTCTGAGTAAAGAAATTTCTCCTTATTTCCCTATTGGATTTATTAGTAACTATCTTGTATTTATGGCCCCTAGTTTTGGATTCTCCTGCAAGTGGAAACATTCTCTCCACATCTACCCTGACCAACACCTTCATAATTTTAAAGACCTCTATCAGGTCATCTCTAAGCCTTTTGAATTTGGATTTGAATTTGGGCCATCATCCCTTTTGTCTCTCCAATCTCTCTTGTCTTCGAACCTATCACAGACATAGAAACATAGAAAATAGGTGCAGGAGTAGGCTATTCAGCCCTTCGAGTCTGCACCACCATTCAATATGATCATGGCTGATCATGCAACTTCCGTACCCCATTCCTGTTTTCTCTCCATACCCCTTGATCCCTTTAGCCATAAGGGCCACATCTAACTCCCTTTTGAATATATCTTAACAAACTGGCCTCAACAACTATCTGTGGTAAAGAATTCCACAGATTCACAATTTTCTGAGTCAAGAAGTTTCTCCTCAACCCTGTCCTAAATGGCTTACCCCTTATCCTTAGACTGTGACCCCTGGTTCTGGACTCCCCAACATCGGGAACATTCTTCCTGCACCTAACCTTTCCAATCCCGTCAGAATTTTATATGTTTCTATGAGATCCCCTCTCATTCTTCTAAATTCCAGTGAATATAAGCTCAGTCGATCCAGTCTTTCTTCATATGTAAGTCCTGGCCCCCTGGGAATCAGTCTGGTGAACTTTCGCTGCACTCCCTCAATAGCAAGAATGTCCTTCCATCAGATTAGGAGACCAAAACTGTACACAATATTCAAGGTGTGGCCTCACCAAGGCCCAGTACAACTGCAGTAAGACCTCCCTGCTCCTATACTCAAATCCTCTCGCTATGAAGGCCAACATGCCATTTGCCGCCTTCACTGCCTGCCGTACCTGCATGCCAACTTTCAGTGACTGATGAACCATGACACCCAGGTCTCGTTGCACCTCCCCTTTTCCTAATCTGCTGCCATTCAGATAATATTCTGCCTTTGTGTTTTTGCCACCAAAGTGGATAACCTCACATTTATCTACATTATACTGCATCTGCCATGCGTTTGCCCACTTACCTAACCTGTCCAAGTAACCCTGCAGCCTCTTAGCATCCTCCTCAGCTCACACTGCTACCCAGCTTAGTGTCATCTGCAAACTTAGAGATATTACATTCAATTCCTTTGTCTAAATCATTAATGTCTATTGTAAATAGCTGGGGTCCCATCACTGAACCTTAGTCACTGCCTGCCATTCTGAAAAGGACCCGTTTATTCCTACTCTTTGCTTCCTGTCTGCCAACCAGTTCTCTATCCATGTCAATACATTACCTCCAATACTATGTGCTTTAATTTTGCACACTAATCTCTTGTGCAGGACCTTGTCAAAAGCCTTTTGAAAGTCCAAATACACCACATCCACTGGTTCTCCCTTGTCCACTCTGCTCGTTACATCCTCAAAAAAATTCTAGAAGATTTGTCAAGCATGATTTCCCTTTACTAAATCCATGCTGACTTGGACCGATCCTGTCACTGCTTTCCAAATGCGCTGCTATTTCATCTTTAATAATTGATTCCAACATTTTCCCCGTCACCGATGTCCGGCTAACCGGTCTATAATTACCTGTTTTCTCTTTCTCTCTTTTTAAAAGTGGTGTTACATTACCTACCCTCCAGTCCATAGGAACTGATCCAGAGTCTATAGAATGTTGGAAAATGACCACCAATACATCCACTATTTCTAGGGCCACTTCCTTAAGTACTCTGGGATGCAGACTATCAGGCCCTGGGGATTTATCGGCCTTCAATCCTAGCACAATTTCCTGACTAATAAGGATTTCCTTCAGTTCCTCCTTCTAGCTAGACCCTCGGCCCCCTAGTATTTCCGGAAGGTTATTTGTGTCTTCCTTAGTGAAGACAGAACCAAAGCATTTGTTCAATTGGTCTGCCATTTCTTTGTTCCCCATTATAAATTCATCTGATTCTGACTGCAAGGGGCCTACATTTGTCTTCACCAATCTTTTTCTCTTCACATATCTATAGAAGCTTTTACAGTCAGTTTTTATGTTCCCTGCAAGCTTACTCTCATATTCTATTTTCCCCCTCCTAATTAAACCCTTTGTCCTCCTCTGCTGAATTCTAAATTTCTCCCAGTCCTCAGGTTTGCTGCTTTTTCTGGCCAATTTATATGCCTCCTACTTGGATTTTACATTATCCCTAATTTCCCTTGTTAGCCACGGTTGAGCCACCTTCCCCATTTTATTTTTACGCCAGACAGGGATGTACAATTGTTGAAGTTCATTCATGTGATCTTTAAATATTTGCCATTGCCTATCCACCTTCAACCCTTTAAGTATCATTTGCCAGTCTATCCTAGCCAATTCATGTCTCATACCGTCGAAGTTTCCTTTCTTTAAGTTCAGGACCCTTGTCTCTGAATTAATTGTGTCACTCCCCATCTTAATAAAGAATTCTACCATATTTATGGTCACTCTTCCCCAAGGGGCCTCGCACAACAAGATTGCTAATTAATCCTCTCTCATTACACAACACCCAGTCGAGGATGGCCAGCTCTCTAGTTGGTTCCTCAACATATTGGTCTAGAAAACCATCCCTTATACACTCCAAGAAACCCTGCTCCGCCATATTGCTACCAATTTGGTTAGCCCAATCTATATGTAGATTAAAGTCACCCATGATAACTGCTGTACCCTTATTGCACGCATCCCTAATTTCCTGTTTGGTACATCCCTAACCTCACTACTACTGTTTGGTGGTCTGTACACAACTCCCACTAGCGTTTTCTGCCTTTGGTATTCCGCAGCTCTACCCATACCGATTCCACATCATCCAAGCTAATGTCTTTCCTTATTATTGCGTTAATCTCCTCTTTAACCAGCAACGCTACCCCACCTTCTTTTCCTTTCCGTCTGTCCTTCCTGAATATTGAATACCCCTGGATGTTGAGTTCTCAGCCTTGGTTACCCTGGAGCCATGTCTCCGTAATCCCAATTACATCATATCCGTTAACAGCTATCTGCGCAGTTAATTCATCCACCTTATTACGAGCACTCCTCGCATTGAGACACAGAGCCTTCAGGCTTGTTTTTTTGATACTCTCTGTCCTTTTAGAATTATGTTGTAGTGTGGTCCTTTTTGATTTTTGCCTTTGATTTCTCTGCCCTCCACTTTTCCTTATCTCCATCCTACCTTTTGCTTCTGCCCCCATTTTACTTCCCTCTGCCTCCCCGCATAGGTTCCAGTCCTGTCCAGGTGTAGACCATCCGGTTTGTACTGGTCCCACCTCCCCCAGAACTGGTTCCAATGTCCCAGGAATTTGAATCCCCCCCCTCTTGCACCATTCTTCAAGCCACATATTCATAATTATCCTGCTATTTCTACTCTGACTAGTATGTGGCACTAGTAGCAATCCTGAGATTGCTACCTTTTGAGTTCCTATTTTTTAAATTTAACTCCTAGCTCTCTAAATTCAGCTTGTAGGACCTCATCCAGTATTTTTACCTATATGCACCACGACAACTGGCTATTTACCCTCCCCCCTCCAGAATGCCATGCAGCTGTTCCGAGATATTCTTGACCCTTGCACCAGGGAGGCAACATACCATCCTAGAGTCTCGATTGTGGCCACAGAAACGCCTATCCATTCCCCTTACAATAGAATCCCCTACAACTATAGCTCTCGCACTCTTTTTTTCCTGCCCTCCTGTGCAGCAGAGCCATCTATGGTGCCATGAGGTTGGCTGCTGCTGCCTTCCCCTGATGTGCCATCTCCCCAACAGTACCCAAAGTGGTATATCTGTTTTGGAGGGAAATGACCGCAGGGGGCCGTTGCACTACCTTCCTTCCACTGCTCTGCCTGATGGTCACCCATTCCCTATCTGCCTTTGTAACATTTACCTGCGGTGTAACCAACTCACTAAACGTGCTATTCACGACATCCTCAGCACCGCGGATGCTCCAGAGTGAATCCATGCACAGTTCCAGTGCCACAATACGGTCTGTAAAGAGCTGCAGTTGGATACACTTTCTGCACACATAGTAATCAGGGACACTGGAAGCGTCCCTAATTTCCCACCTAGCACAGGAGGATCATGACACAGGTCTGGGTTCTCCTGCCATGACTTTATCCTTAAATTAACTTAATTTGGCAATAATGCCAAAGGTTTCTTACTGATAAGAAAAGAAAAAGATAAAGAAAAAAGAAAAACTACTCACCAATCACTTACCCGCTTGGCTGTGATGTCACGCTTCGATTTCTTTTTATTTCTTTGTTTTACCTTCGGCCTCGATCTCCCGACTGCTGCCGCTCCTCCTCCGAGCTCCACACCCTTTTTATGGGTTTCGATCTCCTGACTGCTGCTGCCGCTCCTCCCTTTTGTTCTTCTCCTTTATTCCTCTCCCCTTTTCAGTGCTCGTTAAGAATCTGTTCTTTTCAAACACTCTCCAGTCCTGACGAAGGGTCATCAACCCGAAACATTAACTGTGCTTCCTCTACACAGATGCTGCCTGACCAGCTGAGATTTCCAGCATTTTCTGTTTTTATTCCAGATTCCAGCATCCTCACTATTTTGATTTTGTCTAAGCCTTCACTTTTCTGAAGAAGTATGCCCCAACTGGTTCTTTCTTTCCCGATAGCTGTAATCTCTGTTTTGGTACCATCCTTATAAATCTTTTTTGCACTTTCTCCAGTGCGTCTATGTCCTTTTTATAGTATGGAGACCAGAACTGTGCATAGTCCTCTTAAGAGCGGCCTGACCAGGGCCCTCCCTATACAAGTTTAACATAACTTCACTACTTTTGAATTTTATAGAAATAAATCCGAATGCTTTGACAGCACTTTTAATTGCTTTGTTAACCTGCATTGCTACTATTAATGATTTGTGAATCTGCACCCCTCAATCCCTTTGCTCTTGCACCTGTCGAAATCTCGACCTCCGAAAAGAATGACTCCGACACTTACAGCTCCGGCAGAAGTTTCTTTAATTCGCTTGCTAGCAAGGGGTAGGTCACACTCAGTCAAGGGCTAAGTGAACACCTCCGAAATGGTACAGCTTCACAAGATATTTATACAGTAAAACCCAAGTTCTGACCTCTCCCTGTGTATTGCTCTGTCTCACAGTCAGTGAATACAGATAAAGAGTTAATTACTATATCCTGGTCCTGACATGGTTTACAGATATTTCCTTTTGTCAGGGTTATCAGTTGGCAAGCCGGCCATTACTCCATGAATCATATGTAATGGGCTATCACCTGTCTTGTATTGTGTCAGGATTGTTCAATTTCCTGGTCAGTTTATCGTTTACATCAAAAGGATGAGGTCCCTACAAGAGATAGTGGCTGGTGGAATGGAGTACATAGGAAAGGTGGGGTGACATGGAACTGGTGTCGTGTAGACAATAGGAGAGCACCATGGGGGGGTACTTGTCTCAGCATGACTTGTCTCCTAGCTGTCTGATGGCCATCAGCCATCTCAAACCAGGTTTAGCTGTTTATGCAAGCTGACTGCTAAAAAGCAGAAAGTTCTGGAAAGACCAGGACTCCATTTTGATATATATTGGAATGGGCACACAAATACCGTATGGTATCAGCTTAGATAAAAATACATTTCCACACACCCCATTCAGTTTCTTATTTTCGAAGGTGTAGGTGATGTTTCCATTTTTCCTGCCAAAGTGCATCACCTCACATTTATCAATATTAAAGTTAATTTGCCATTTAACTGCCCAGTCTGCAAGTTTTCTAATGTTGTCTTGTATTACGTTGCATTCTTGTTCAGTGCTAGCTATATCCCCCAGTCTGATATCAGCTGCAAATTTTGATATTGAGTTCATTGTTGCTTAAATCATTAATGTAAATTATGAATAACAGTGGTCCCAGCACTGATCCTTGTGGAACATCACTTTCTAGCTTCCTCCAATCTGAATAACTATCATTTACCCCTACTCTCTGCTTTCTATTTTTTTAGCCAATTTGCTATTCATTCAGCTATATGTCCCCTGACTCCACATGCCCTAACCTTTGTCATGAGCCTACCATGTGGTACCTTTATCGAAGACCTTTTGGAAATCTTCAGCTTGTGAAAACTACAATTTTCAGACCTGAAACAAACAGAACTTGTTAAATTTTCCATATTTTGAAATTGGTATTTTTTTCCACAATGAAATATAATTTTGGAGACTCTGTGTGTATGCTACTGTAAGGGAGTGCTTTCAATGCTTAGTGCATGGCAATCCCATTCAGTTTTCTTTCTAAAGTTAATTGTTCTACTTATAGAAAGACATTTAGCTTTAACTTGCCCCCTTTCAGTCTCCTGGAGCACTTTGGCTTGTCTAAATATTGAAAAAGGTAATGTCCGCTACGAGCCTGTCATTGAGTGGCTGCAAGGTAATTGCATTGATCAGCATCTTTTTTTGGTCCTGCATGCTGATCATTATTTAAATATCTCCTACTACTGGTTCACTGTTTGATCTGCATTTTTCCGATCAATTAATCTGGACTATGTCCCCTCTTGCACCACTGAAATTAGTTATTTTTCAATTCAACACCTTCATCTTGGACATGTCCTTTTCTTTATCTGTTTTCAGTGTAAATCTAAATCATGTTATGATCACTATTTCCCAAATGTTCAACCCTGAAATCACTTATCCTAATTTGTTACTCAGAACCAGATCAAGCACTGCATTCTTCCTCAGTCAATATGCTGATTAAACAAACAATCCTGGATGCAATCGAACGGCCTCTCCCTATTTTGACCAGAAACTTTTGTCGTCTTCCAGTCTACTTCAGGGTAGTTGAACTCCCCCTGTCTGCACATATTCTGAAATGCCAGTAACTGGGAATATAATTGCGAACATAATAAAAGCAAGTTGGTAGATGAGCCTTACACACATTAGGACGTTCTCACTGTCTCACTTAAGCTATGTCTGCTGTGACTAGATAGTAAAAGATTATGACCAGGCTCATAGAAAACACTCAAATTAATTTTCAGTCACTATCTGTCCCTCCTGATGCTTGTGTTGCTGCAATTTTTCTCTTCATGCCTCTAATACTGACACTTTGGTGTTGTGGTGACCACACTTTGAAGTTGTATTTTGTAGCTATTTGTAAAGATTTGACTGAAAAAAGCCAAAAATGTGTAGAGATTTACATAGTACAACTACAGTCTGGAAGTTGACAGTGATTTCCTTCCATCCAAATATATTTCCAAGTATGTATATATATAAAATAAATATATATATATAATTTGATACATGTATAATAATATAAGTGTCATAAAGACCACTATACTATTTTAGTGTCTCTGGCATCTTGCACAACTCTGCTTCTGAAGTGCTGGTATCTTGGGGACAGAGGTTTTATAGAACTTCCACTTTGCATTATGACATCTAGCTGTGCTCCAATGATGATGATGACAAAAATAAAGACAGTAGATTGTGAATAGCATTCCCAATTTATGTTAGCAATAGAGCAGAACTTCATGAAATAAAACTGTGAAGTGTTAGATAAAATATCTATCAGTCATTCCAAACCATGAAGTGTACAGCTATCTTTATTTATCACTCTGGATCATGAGGCAATTTATTTGAATGTACTTGCCAGTTAAAAATTTTATTGTAATTTTAGAAAATATTTTTGAGCATGGTGAATCAATCTGCAGTAAATGTAAGTGTACTTATGTTAGAATATGATCTATCCACTTGATAATATATTCATATATCAGTCACAAGACGATAATTTAATTAGTGCCTTTAAAGTAGTGAAACGGCCTAAGGTACTTCTGAGAAAACGGACAATGTTGATTTTTAATTCATTGCTTAACAATAAACATAATTTGTCAATTATTTTGGGGTTTCTCCTAGGTGAAACTACCACCTGCAAGGTGACCATCCTGCAGTCCAAATGAGAGCTGACAATTCAATTGCGATTGGTGTGATAATCTACACTGAGACTTGAGCCTCTTGAATAGTGGTGAGTTTCTGAATTGCAATGGCCCATTTGGTATTTTGTCCTTAATACTCCATATCTCAATTCAATTAAAGCAAATTTTGGTTAATATTATAAAGTAGAACTCAAGGCTTTCAACTGTTTTCATACTTAGTGTTCAAAAGCTAAACTTTCATACTGGACTGGAAATTATTCCAGAATTCTAGGTCTAAATTTCTCCTCAGAGTTTATCTAAAATGTTGTGAGTTTTCTTAATTCCTGATGTATGAGGAATCACTAGCCATTGGCTCTAATCTATTTTGAATATTGTAGAGTGCTATAAGTTGGTTAAATTATGTATTTTGGCACTATTTCTTTCCATCTGCTAAGGCTTCATTATTCATGTTGCTCTTTTTAATGACCTGGGTTATGTTTTTCTGCTACTGAATCCTCTTTTATAATAAAAAAACAAATTCAGCTCTGAATCTTTGCTTGCAGCTTCGGAGTCCGAAGCCCTGAAAGGTTTTTTGTATAACCCTCTCCGATGTATCAATATCCTTTTGTCGGTAAGGGGCTCAAAATTGGACGTAATGTGTAAGGTAGAGTACAATAGCCTAGTGGTTATGGACTAGCATGCAGATTTTGATTGTTAAAATCTCATCATGGCAAGTTGTGAAAGTAATTCCGTAAGTATGAGCCAGCACCTAAAAATGACCATGAATGCTGCCGATTTTTCTAATGTAACCCAGGCTAGGAAACCTGCCACCCTTACTTGATTTGACTTGCATGTGACTTGAGTCCCACAATAAGGGCCCAAGTTTCCACATGATTTGCGCCTGATTTTTAGGAGCAACTGGTGGAGAACGGACTATCTTAGAAATCGCAATTCTCCACATTTTTTTTTCTGCAGTTCTAGTCAGGTATAACAGTTCTACTTTGGAACAGAATTTTTTCTTCAAAAGGGGGCGTGTCCGGCCACTGACGCCTGATTTGAAAGTTTCCACAGTGAAAACGTACTCCAAACTAAAGTAGAATGGAGCAAGTGAAGATTTTTGTAGAACTGAAAAAACCTGTTCTACACATTAAAAAATCAGGCGCAGGTTACAAATTAGGCGTCCAGAACGAGGTGGGGGGGAGGGGGAAGGGAAGTCATTAAATTCTACAATAAATCCTTATTTATACTTCTACAAATATTATACAAATAAATCCAACCTGAATAAACATTTATAAGCAAAGAAAAGATTAAATAAACCATCTTCCTACCTGTGTGAAAGTGCTTCAGCCAGGGAGAATTCTGCAGCCGTTCGTGCTGCTGAGCGGGGGGGCGGGGGGGGGGGGGGAGAAAGCCGTTCGTGCCGCTGAGCGGGAGTGGGGGGGGGGGAGAGAAAGCCGTTCGTGCCGCTGAGCGGGAGTGGGGGGGGGGGAGAGAAAGCCGTTCGTGCCGCTGAGCGGGAGTGGGGGGGGGGGGAGAGAAAGCCGTTCGTGCCGCTGAGCGGGAGTGGGGGGGGGGGAGAGAAAGCCGTTCGTGCCGCTGAGCGGGAGGGTGGGGGGAGGAGAAAGCGGTTTGTTGTTGTGGAGGGGAGGGAGGGGAAGGAGACAGCGGGTTGTTGCCGCGGAGGGGAGGGAGGGGGGAAGGAAAGGAGACAGCGGGTTGTGGAGGGGAGGGAGGGGAAGGAGACAGCGGCTTGTTGCCGCGGAGGGGAGGGAGGGGAAGGAGACAGCGGTTTGTTGCCGTGGAGGGGAGGGAGGGGGGAAGGAAAGGAGACAGCGGGTTGTTGTTGTCGAGGGGAGGGAGGGGAAGGAGACAGCGGGTTGTTGTTGTGGAGGGGAGGGAGGGGAAGGAGACAGCCATTTGTTGCCGCGGAGGGGAGGGAGGGGAAGGAGACAGCCGTTTGTTGCCGCGGAGGGGAGGGAGGGGAAGGAGACAGCGGTTTGTTGCCGCGGAGGGGAGGGAGGGGAAGAAGACAGCGGTTTGTTGCCGCGGAGGGGAGGGAGGGGAAGGAGACAGCGGTTTGTTGTCGCGGAGGGGAGGGAGGGGAAGGAGACAGCGGGTTGTTGCCGCGGAGGGGAGGGAGGGGAAGGAGACAGCGGGTTGTTGTTGTGGAGGAGAGGGCGGGGAAGGAGACAGCCGTTTGTTGCCGCGGAGGGGAGGGAGGGGAAGGAGACAGCGGTTTGTTGCCATGGAGGGTGGGGAGGGGAATGAGACAGTGAGAAGGGTAGCCTCAGTGCTGATGTGCTGATGGCAATGTGATTTTATTAAAAAATGTTCAAAAATTAAACAGCTACAAAGAACTACAAAAATGGCCGAGTGCCAATGTTTTTTTTCACACTGAGCATGCGCGAACACTCCAACGCGCATGCGCAGCGTTGCCGGCAGGAAAAAAACTAATTTAAATAGTACCCGCCCCCTCCCGCTTACAAAATCGGCGCGAGTGTAGGCTCCGCCCCCCCCCTGGGCGCCCCGCCAAACAGACAAGGAACTGCAGGGCGCCCGAGAATAGCGCTTTTTTTTCTGGCGCCGTTTTAGGCGAGAAAAACGAGTGCCCAGCTCGGAGGGGCACCCGTTTTTTATCCTGTGGAAACTTGGGCCCTAAGTATCTTAAAGCAACTTGGGCTGGACAATAAATGCTGCTTTGGTTATGTTACCCACACCCCATGAACAGACATATAACAAATTCTAAATGTGGTCTTTCCACTGATCTTGGCAAAGAATGAATTGCTTGTGTCAACATGGGTAAATGCCCTTAAGATCATTTCTGATATTTGGCTAATTTGTTTGACAACCATTTCATATTGACTGGAAGGTGAAATGAAGCATTGCAGTGAGGAAGATCGAGAAGAGCGTTGGTGCGATGACACAGCCTTGCTTGACCTCGGTCTGCACTTGTATTGGGTCTGTGGTTAATGCATTGGTAAGAATCACGGCATGCATGTCATTGTGAAGCAGGTGGAGGATGGTGACAAATTTTTGAGGAGGACACTCCACAATCCCTTTTGGTTGACAGAGTAGAAGGCCTTTGTGAGATCAAAGAAAACCATGTACAGAGGTTGGTGCTGCTCCCTACATTTTTCTTGGATTTGTCATGCGGCGAAGATCATGTCCGTTGTGCCTTTTCGTGGGCAGAATCCGCATTGCGATGCTGGGAGGAGCTCTTCAGCCAATGGGAAGAGATGATTGAGGAGGATTCTTGCGATGATTTTCCCTGCGGCAGACAGCAGGGAAACTCCTCTATGATTACCGCAATCGGACTTGTCACCTTTCTTGAAGATGGTCACGATTACGGCGTCTCTGAAATCCACTGGCATGCTCTCCTCCTTCCAGATAAGAGAAATGAGGTCATGGAGGCCAAGAGTACATCTCCGCCATGCTTTGGTACTTCAGCGAGTATTCCATCTGCTCCTGAGGCCTTGTTTTTTAGTTGTCAGATGGCCTTTTCAACCTCATGTCGGGCTGGGATTGTGCCGAGGTAGTGGCGGGTAGCATGCTGTGGGATGGAGTCAAGGACACTCTCGTCAAAGACAGAGTTTTGGTTAAGATCTTCGAAGTTATGCCTTGAATAAAGAGTCAGACTACATATACTGCAAGCTCAAAGTAAGGTGTAACCATAGTCCTTTATTGCAGATCTCAGAGTGCCTCTCCAGCCTGTGAGGCCTCCTTATATACTGGTGCTCCTAAGGGATTGTGGGATCCCTTGGAACTCCAGGGGATAAGCCCTCTGATGGTTAGACATGGTATTTACAGGTTTACATACATAACATTCAAAGTGCTCCTTCCAGTGGGCACTGACTCCCTCTCTGTCCTTAATGAGCACCTCTCCGTTCTTAGCTCCCAGTGAAATAGGGGCTTGAGTGCTTGGGCCGTAGGTGGTCATGATTGCGCTAAAAAAATCTACGTACGTCATGATTGTCGGCTAGTTGCTGGATCTCGTGCGTTTTGTTCTTTAGGTCATGAGTTTTTTGTTGGATCTTGGCCTTCAGTTGTCTGTAGGTCTGCTTTCTTTCACTCGAGTTGTGTTGTTTCTAATTCAAAAATGTCTTGCTTTTGTGGTTCATTTGCTACTGAATCCCCTGGTTGTTGTCATGGAACCAGTCTTCATGTTTCCTGGTAGAATAACCAAGAGTCTCTTCACAGGTGCTAATTATGGTGGACTTGAGGGCAGACCAGGTACTATGGACACTCTGCAGCTCCGATTCATTGGAAGATGTCAGGTTGGCTGTGAGGCGTTGGCTGAATAGGGCTTTCTTTGCCGGGTCTTTGAGTGCTTCAGCGTTGATTTTTCTGCGGCAGCATCTCTTGCTGCTGCCATTTTGAGGCTACGTTGATGGAAATAACAGAACAGATTAGGCGGTGGTCAGCTCCTGTCATGGCGTGAGTGATGCGGACGTCCTTGCGGTCCCTCTCTCGGATGAGGACGTAGTCAAGCAGGTGCCAGTGCCTGGAACGAGGGAATGATGTCGGCATCTGGGGCTGGGAGATCGTGGGTGACGAGAATCGATGGTATCCTACGACCGGCGGGGAGGGAACGGTGAAAATAATCCCGGCGACCGGGGGAGGGAGCAAGAGCGGTGGCTTCCATGGTCGCCATCTTACCCGCACCAGCAACGAGGCCGGGACCCAAGAAAGGTACGGCACAGACCAGCAACTAGGTTGGGACCCAGGGAAGGTACGGCACAGACCAGCACCTTTCACAGAACCTCTAACAAGTTCCCCGCTGGAGTGGAGTTAATCTACAGGACAAGCAGGAAATTGTTCAACCTCCGTTGGCTCCAGTCGAGCACCAAGGTTGTCCCAACCTCTTGTCATTGAATTACAGTACGCAGACGACGCTTGCGTTTGTGCACACTCTCTGAGGCCGAAGTCCAAACCTTCGTCGACACCTTCACTGAAACATACGAGAGTTTGGGCCTTACACTAAACATCTGTAAGACAAAGGTTCTCTACGAACTTGCCTCCGTCTCACAGAATTGCTCCCCGATTATCAAGATCCAAGACGAGACCTTGGACAATGTGGACCACTTCCCATACCTTGGGAGCCTAATATCAACAAGGACAGACATCGATAAAGAAGTTCAACACCGCCTTTAGTGTGCCAGTGCAGTCTTCGGTCACCTGAGGAGAAGCGTGTTCGAAGACCAGGATCTCAAACCCGACACCAAGCTCATGGTCTACAGAGCAGTAGTGATACATGCCTTCCTATATGCTTCAGAGACATAGACTATGGATGGTAGGCACCTCAAAGCACTGGAGAAGTACCACCAATGCTGCCTCTGAAAAATCCTGCAAATTCACTAGTAGGATAGTTGCACCAACATCGGTGTGTTCTCTCAGGCAAGCGTCGAGGCATTGACCACGCTCGATCAGCTCCAATGAACTCTACTCTACTCCGAGCTACGGCACGGCAAGTGAGTCCCAGGCGGGCAGAGAAAACGCTTCAAGGACACACTCAAAACTTCCTTGAAAAAATGTAACATCACCACCGACTTGGGAATCTCTGGCCCAAGATCGCTCAAAGTGAAGGAGAAGCATTCGAGAAGGCGGCGAACATTTCGAGTCTCTTCGTCGGGAGCGTGCGGAAGCCAATTTTAAACAGCGAAAGGAGCGTATGACAAATCAAGCACCCACCCACCCACCCGACTCTCCAACCACCATCAGCTTCGCCTGTAACTGTAGATCCCGCATTGGTCTCATCAGTCACCTTGGAAATCATTTTAGTGTGGTAGCAAGTCGTCCTTGACTCCGGGGGACTACCGAAGAAGATGACAATTGACTGGAAACTTAGAACAAATGATCAATATCCCTCAAATTATTTTCCTTTTCAATGGACAGCCAAACTTTGGATAAGACCAAACTTTCATTATGTACACATTTCATGCTTCGTGTTACAATATACACAAGCTTGCATGTATATGCACATTAAAATCTGTCACTCATTCCGAGTATAAAGGGTAATTAGCGTGGGCGTTTCTGCTTTTATTAAAGGATGTAAAGCTGTAGGAGAGTTTTACTGAAAAGACCCCAAATGTAAAATGCAAGCAGAGCCAAATGGGCAGATTTTTGCTGTATCGTTTTCAACCCACTAGATGGAGTGCTTCATAGTAATAGTGGTTAAAAATTGGTTCTGTAATATTTCGCAAGGGCATCTGTACCTAGGAATCCTTTTAAGTTTATATTGTTGGGTCATTTGCACAGCACTGGATAAACTGTGTTTGCTACTTGGTTTCTGGTTGCAGTACGGTGTTCCACCCAAAGGTCCACAAAGACCAACCAGCGACAAATCATATCACTGAACTGGCCAGAGCCACCAGTATCCAATAATAATGGCAAATTTCTTTATATAGATGCGAAGGGAGCTGCTTGCCCTGAGGATGCCAGTAAAAATAAACTGATTAAGGTTTCTTTGAGTCTCTGGATGCAGCAGTGTCGCGCCATTCATTTAACATTACTGTTTATATCTGGGTTTCTATTGGCAACTATGTAAAGTGAATAGACCATTACTTTTACTACTTGATTTATTTGTAAACAGCGATGTGTTGAAGCTGCAAATTGCTATCAGTGGAGGAAAGTTACTGGACTTCCTTTTTAAATTTTGACAAATACATTGATTGAAATAAAGAGGGTGCATACTTTTTAGGCTCATAAGTATAATGGCTAAAGCCATCCAACAAGAATTTATATTTTCACTATTTTGTGCAAAATCTACATATTCTTTGAAAGCACCTTTGTGTCTTTTACCCTGTTGTCATTCTGGAACTGTGTTCAATGATGAGAGTAATATAGTGGGTAAATACCTTGTGTCCGGTTTGTGGTCTGACACCAGATAGAATGCATAATGGGCATGAATCTTAGACCCCACCTGCCTGTTGACCTTAAAAAAAACACCTCGAGAGTAATATAGATGGGGAGCAAAATATATGCTAATGCCCTCTAGAAATCTGTTCCTGGTTTCCAGATTTTAAAATTCATAATTTATAGCTTAGTGATCAAACACTTTGAACTGCATGATTTGGTATCTGGTATCAGATGTGGGTGGTTGCAACGCTACAAAACTGGCAGTTGTTTATACATATGGATGGTAAACTAACATTCTACATAAAATACCAATTAAAAAGCTCCACGCACAACTTCTACCCATGGCACACTCTGATTATCTAAAACTCTGTTACTTGCATGCAGAACTTCATTTAAAAATCAAGCGTTGATCCAAGGTAGCGGGAGCAATAATTAAGTTTTGTGTTGTTTATGACTTTCCTGTTGGTACACTACACAATATTCTTTTTGGTGTTCCCAGCAACCATTAAAGAAACAAAGATGATATGTAACTTCCTTAACTTTGCCTTGACTCTATATATAGTGAATGTATTTCAGCTTTACATGCATTTCAACTACCCTTTTTAAAATGTTGGAGTACTATAATTTGGCTTTGTTTTGAAATACCTGTACATGAAAGTGTCTAGTGTTTAGAATCCTAATTTAAAAATCTACATGAATTTGCTTCATCTGGGCTAAAATTGATTCAGGATATTTATAACTGGTGATTTCTGCCAAAGAATGAAGATGTTAAGTATAAATTGGATGGCAATTGTGCCAAAGAGGAAGTCAAGGAAGGAAAGAGTGCTCAAATTCCTTGACTGTGAGGCAGTGTCAGTTTAAATTTTGCCAATTGTGCTGGTTGCGGGTGTTTAAAGAGATTAATATTTATAAAAGCTCTTGTTATATAAATTAAAACATTCGCAGAAAACAAACACCTCGGTTTTATATTGTGTCATATATATGGAGTAGGGAGAAAACTGGCAAAAATGAAAATGTTTTATCCTTTTAAAAGTGGAGCAAAATTTAACTATAGTTTTATGGGTGCTGTCTCAGTTTCAGACTTTTTAGACTAGTTATATATAAATAAAAGCTCTTGGCAAACTCAGCAGGTAAGAACATAAGAATATAAGAAATAAGAGCAGGAGTAGGCCCTTTGGCCCCTCTAGCCTGCTCTGCCATTTAATAAGGTCATGGCTGATCTGATCTGACTCAGCTCCGCTTCCCTGCCCGCTCCCCATAACCCTTTATTCCCTTATCACTCAAAAATCTGTCTATCTCCGCCTTAAATATATTCAATGACTCAGCCTCCACAGCTCTCTGGGGCAGAGAATTCCACAGATTTACAACCCTCTGAGAGAAGAAATTCCTCCTCAGTTTTAAATGGGCGGCCCCTTATTCTGACACTATGCCCCCTAGTTCCAGTTTCCTCTATGAGTGGAAATATCCTCTCTGCATCCACCTTGTTGAGCCCCCTCATTATCTTGTATGTTTCGATAAGATCACCTCTCATCCTTCTGATCTACAATGAGTATAGGCCCAACCTACTCAACCTATGTCAACCCCCTCATCTCCAGAATCAACCTAGTGAACCTTCTCTGAACTACCTCCAATGTAAGTATATCCTTCCTTCAGTATGGAGACCAAAACTGCACACAGTACACTAGGTGTGGCCTCACCAATACCCTGTACAGTTGTAGCAGGAATTCTTTGCTTTTATACTCCATCCCCCTTGCAATAAAGGCCAACATTCTATTTGCCTTCCTGATTACTTGCTGTACCTGCATACTAACTTTTTGTGTTTCATACACAAAGACCCCCAGGTCCCTCTGCACTGCAGCATTTTGCAATTTTTCTTCTTTTAAATAATTTGCGTTTCTATTTTTTCTGCCAAAGTGGATAACCTCACATTTTCCCACATTATACTCCATCTGCCAAATTTTTGTCCACTTACTTAGCCTGTCTATATCCCTTTGCAGATTTTTTGTGTCCTCACAATTTTCTTTACCATCAATCTTTGTATCATCAGCAAACTTGGCTACTTTACACTCGATCCCTTCATCCATGTCATTAAAATAGATTGTAACTAGTTGGGGCCCCAGCACCGATCCCTCACTAGTTAACTGTTTGCCAACCGGAAAATTACCCATTTATCTTGACTCTCTCTTTTCTGTTCGTTAGCCAATCCTCTATCCATGCTATCCCATGAACTTTTATCTTGTGCAGTAATCTTTTATGTGGCACCTTATCGAATGCCTTTTGGAAATCCAAATATACCACATCCACTGGTTCCCCCTTATCCATCCTGTTCGTTATATCCTCAAAGCATTCCAGCAAATTTGTCAAACATGACTTCCCTTTCATAAAACCATGCTGACTCTGCTTGACTGAATTATGCTTTTCCAAATGTCCTGCTACTGCTTCCTTAATAATGAACTCCAGTATTTTACCAACGGCAGATGTTAGGCTAACTGGTCTATAGTTTCCTGCTTTTTGTCTGCCTCCTTTTTTAAATAGGGGTGTTACATTTGCGGTTTTCCAATCCGCTGGGACCTCTCCAGAATCCAGGGAATTTTGGTAGATTGCAACCAATGCATCCATTATCTCTTCAGCCACTTCTGTTAAGACTCCAGGATGTAAGCCATCAGATCCAGGGAACTTGTTCACCTTTAGTTCCATTGGGGTCAAGTTTCGGCCTGTGTTGCTCCTATTTTTTTGGAGCAACTAGTTTAGAATGGAGCATCTTAGAAATTGCAATTCTTGGCATTTAGTTTGCTCCAGTTCCAGTGAGTTAGAATAGTTCCATTTTAGAACAGATTTTTGTATGCTCAGAAAAACCTTGCCTACACTTAGAAATCAGGCGTAGGGAACGAGAGATGTGGGGGGGGGGCGGGAGGAGAGAGAGGGAAGTTTACAAACGTGAAACACGTCACTTTTACAAATAAAGAGCCATCATCAATAATAAATGATAAATCAACAAATCAACCAATAAATCAATCAAAAAAAATTAAAAATTAATTTAAAAAAAAATCATTAAATAAAAAATTAAGTTTCTACTCACTGACTGGAGCCCTCCAACAGTGTGCTGGGATGCCTCCCCCCCCCCCCCCCCCAGTGTTTTTCTCTCTCTGTCTCTGTGTTTCTGACAGCGAGGGGTGGGGGAGCTGGAGTGGGAGCAAACCTGAACGGGGGGGGGGGGGGGAGGGAAGGGAAGAGAAGAGAAGAGAGAGAGAGAGAGAGAGAGAGGCTGAGCAGGAGCTGACGATAAAGAGGAGGGAGGCCCAAGTCCAATCTTCGCTGCTCCAGTGAGCCCATTCGGCCAGGGCTAGGGGGCAGCGTGCTTCGGGCCCCTCCCAAACAGCCTCGGCAGCCTGGAGCTACTGCACATGCACGCATACTCTAGCGCGCATGTGCAGAGGTCCAGACACTGTTTTCAGCGCCGGGACCTGGCTCCGCCCCCACAGCTTGTGCTGCGCTGTGCCAAGGGCCTGCAACGTCCCCGCAGCTGGGAGAATACCGAGGTAAGTTTTAGGCGCGGTTTTTGTTCTAAAAAGTTGGCGCAGCTCATGGAGTTGCGCCGTTCTAAGTGTGGGGGCAAACTTGGGCCATTATTTTACCGAGTACTACTTTAGTGATTATTTTTTAGTTCCTCTCTCCCTATAGTCCCTTGATTACCCACTATTGGGATGTTTTTACTGTCTTCTACTGTGAAGGCCGATACAACATTTTTGTTCAAAGTCTCTGCCATTTCCCTGTTCTCCATTATTAATTCCACAGTCTCATCCTCTAAGGGACCAACATTTACTTTAACCACTCTCTTCCTTTTTATGTACCTGTAGAAACTCTTGCTATCTGTTTTTATATTTCTTGCTAGTTTACTTTCATAATCTATCTTCCTCTTTTTTTTTAGTCATTCTTTGCTGGCTTTTAAAAGTTTCCTAATCCTCTGGCCTCCCACTAGCCTTGGCCACTTGGTATGCCCTTGTTTTCAATTTGATACCATCCTTTATTTCTCTAGTGAGCCACATATGATTATCTCTTCTCTTAGTCTTTCCTTCTCATTGGAATATATTTTTGTTGAGAGTTATGAAATATCTCCTCAAATGTTTGCCACTGCTCATCAACCATCCCGCTCTTTAATCTATTTTTCCAGTCTACTTTAGCCAACTCTGCCTTCATACCTTTTGTAGTCTCCTTTATTTAAGCTTAGGACACTGGTTTGAGATCCAACTTTCTTGCCCTCCAACTGAATTTGAAATTCAACCATGCTATGATCACTCATTCCTAGAGGATCCTTTACTAGGCGGTCGTTTATTAATCCTGTCTCATTACACAGTACCAGATCTAAGATAGCCTGGTTCCGCAACATACTGTTCAAGGAAACAATTCCGGATACACTCTATGAACTCTTCTTCAAGGCTACCCTGGCCAATTTTCCTTGTCAAATCAATATGAAGGTTAAAATTGCGCATGATTGCCGTTCCTTTTTTACAAGCCTCCGTTATTTCTTGACTTATACTCTGTCCAGCAGTGTAGCTACTGTTAGGGGACCTATAGACTACGCCCACCAATGACTTTTTCCCCATGTTATTCCTTATCTCCACCCAAACTGATTCAACATCTTGATCTTCTGAGCCAATATCGTTTCTCACTAACGCACTGATCTGATCCTTTATTAGCAGAGCTTACCCCACCTCCTTTTCCTTTCTGTCTGTCCTTCCGAATTGTCAACTACCCCTGAATATTTAGTTCCCAGCCTTGGTCACCGTGCAACCACGTCTCTGTAATGGCTATTTGTATCTATTTGTGCCGTCAACTCATCTGTTTTGTTACGAATGCTGCGTTTATTCAGATAAAAAGCTGTTAAATTTGTTATTTTACCATTATTTCCTGCTTTGACCCCACTTTCTGATACTTTTATGTCTATACATTCTGTCCCTTCCTGTCACGCTCTGGTTTTTATTTCCCCCTGTGCAACCTTGCTCTATTGCCGTTTCCTTATTCTTTGACTTTTTACATTTCTGCTCACATGAACCCTCCCCCCCACTAATTAGTTTAAAATCCTCTCTACAGCCCTAGTTATTCGATTCACTAGGACCCTGGTCCCAGCACGGTCTAAGTGGAGCCCGTCCTAACGGAATAGCTCCCTCTTACTCCAGTATTGGTGCCAGTGTCCCTCGAACCAAAACCCATTTCTCTCACGCCAGTCTTTGAGCCATGTGTTTAACTCTCTCATCTTATTTACCCTATGCAAATTTGCTCGTGGCTCAGGGAGTAATCCAGAGTTTATTACCTTTGTGGTTCTGCTTTTTAATTTGGCCCCTAGCTGCTCATAATCCCTCAGCAGAACCACTTTATTTGTCGTTGGTACCCATGTGGATCACGACAACTGGATCTTCTCCCTCCCACTCCAAGTTCCTCTCCAGTCCTGAGGAGATGTCCTTAACCCTGGCAACACAGCCTTCGGGACTCAAGCTCTCGGCTGCAGAGAACCACATCTATGCCCCTAATGATACTGTCCCCTACCACTACAACATTTCTTTTTGCTCCCCCCACTGGAATGACCTTCTGGACCACGGTGCTGTGGTCAGTTTGCTCATCCTCCCTGCAGTCCCTGCTCTAGTCCACACAGGGAGTAAGAGCCTCGAACCTGTTGGACAAGAGCAAGGCCTGAGGCTCCTCCATCACTACCTCCTGGGTCCCCATACCTGCCTCACTCATAGTCATACCCTCCTGTCCCTGACCACGGACCAAATTTGAATTAATTAATCTAAGGGGTGTGACTGTCTCCTGGGACACAGCGTCCAGGTAACACTCCCCCTCCCTGATGTGTCGCAGTGTCTGCGGACTCCAGCTCATCAACACGGAGCCGAAGTTCCTCGAGTTGCAGATACTTGCTGCAGATGTGGACGCCAATGGGGTCCAGCAGCTCCCACATGCAACAGCATAAACACATCGCTTGTCCTGCCATCTCTAATGTATTTAGTTCATTAAGTTTTCAAGTTTTGTTTTTACTCCCACCTCTTAATTCAAACCAATGCCCCAGAAAAGAGAGTGAAACTCACCAAGCAATCACTTCCCTTTTTTCCTGTGATGTCACACTTTAATTTTGGTTCTTTTTACTTCTTATCTTCAGGTGAGTTGGTGCTGTCTGGGCTAGCTGCTTGCCGCTCCTCCCGACTCTTGTGCTCGTGTTGCCTTTATGCTGCTTGCTGCTCCTCCTGACTCTCCCGCTCGTGCTGCCTTCATGCTGCTTCCTAGTCAGAGTAGGAATAGCAGGATAGCTAAGATGAATACCTGGCGTGAGGAGTGGTGCAAGAGGGAGGGATTCAAATTCCTGGGACATTGGAACCGGTTCTGGGGGAGGTGGGACCAGTACAAACCGAACGGTTTGCACCTGGGCAGGACCGGAACCAATGTCCTAGCGGGAGTGTTTGCTAGTGCTGTTGGGGAGGGGTTAAACGAATATGGCAGGGGGATGGGAAACAATGCAGGGAGACAGGGAAATAAAATGGGGGCAGAAGCAAAAGATAGAAGGGAGAATAGTAAAAGTGGAGGGCAGAGAAACCCAAGGCAAAAATCAAAAAGGGCCACATTACAGCAAAATTCTAAAGGGACAAAAGGTGCTAAAAAGACTAGCCTGAAGGCTCTGTGCCTCAATGCGAGGAGTATTCATAATAAACATAGAAACATAGAAAATAGTTGCAGGAGCAGTCCATTCGGCCCTTCGAGCCTGCACCGCCATTCAATAAGATCATGGCTGATCATTCAACTTCAGTACCCCTTTCCTGCTTTCTCTCCATACCCCTTGATCACCTTAGCCGTAAGGGCTATATCTAACTCCCTCTTGAATATATCCAATGAACTGGCATCAACAATTCTCTGCGGCAGGGAATTCCACAGGTTAACAACTCTCTGACTGAAGAAGTTTCTCCTCATCTCAGTCCGAAATGGCCTACCCCTTATCCTAAGACTATGTCCCCTGGTTCTGGACTTCCCCAACATTGGGAACATTCTTCCTGCATTTAACCTGTCCAATCCCATCAGAATCTTGTACGTTTCTGAGATCCCCTCTCATCCTTCTGAACTCCAGTGAATACAAGCCCAGTTGATCCAGTCTTTCTTGATAGGTCAGTCCCGCCATCCCGGGAATCAGTCTGGTGAACCTTCGCTGCACTCCCTCAATAGCAAGAATGTCCTTCCTCAGGTTAGGAGACCAAAACTGTACACAATACTCCAGGTGTGGCCTCACCAATGCCCTGTACAACTGTAGCAACACCTCCCTGCCCCTGTACTCAAATCCCCTTGCTATGAAGGCCAACATGCCATTTGCTTTCTTAACCGCCTGCTGCACCTGCATGCCAACCTTCAATGACTGATGTACCATGACACCCAGGTCTCTTTGCACCTCCCCTTTTCCTAATCTGTCACCATTCAGATAATAGTCTGTCTCTCTGTTTTTACCACCAAAGTGGATAACCTCACATTTATCCACATTATACTTCATCTGCAATGCATTTGCCCACTCACCTAACCTATCCAAGTCGCTCTGCAGCCTCACAGCATCCTCCTCGCAGCTCACACTGCCACCCAACTTAGTGTCATCCGCAAATTTGGAGATACTGCATTTAATCCCCTCATCTAAATCATTAATGTACAGTGTAAACAGCTGGGGCCCCAGCACAGAACCTTGCAGTACCCCACTAGTCACTGCCTGCCATTCTGAAAAGTACCCATTTACTCCTACTCTTTGCTTCCTGTCTGACAACCAGTTCTCAATCCATGTCAGTACACTCTCCCCAATCCCATGTGCTCTAACTTTGCACATCAATCTCTTGTGTGGGACCTTGTCGAACGCCTTCTGAAAGTCCAAATATACCACATCAACTGGTTCTCCCTTATCCACTCTACTGGAAACATCCTCAAAAAATTCCAGAAGATTTGTCAAGCATGATTTCCCTTTCACAAATCCATGCTGACTTGGACCTATCATGTCACCTCTTTCCAAATGCACTGCTATGACATCCTTAATAATTGATTCCATCATTTTACCCACTACCGATGTCAGGCTGACCGGTCTATAATTCCCTGTTTTCTCTCTCCCTCCTTTTTTAAAAAGTGGGGTTACATTGGCTACCCTCCACTCCATAGGAACTGATCCAGAGTCAATGGAATGTTGGAAAATGACTGTCAACGCATCCACTATTTCCAAGGCCACCTCCTTAAGTACTCTGGGATGCAGTCCATCAGGCCCTGGGGATTTATCGGCCTTCAATCCCATCAATTTCCCCAACACAATTTCCCGGCTAATAAGGATTTCCCTCAGTTCCTCCTCCTTACTAGACCCCCCGACCCCTTTTATAACCGGAAGATTGTTCGTGTCCTCCTTCGTGAATACCGAACCAAAGTACTTGTTCAATTGGTCCGCCATTTCTTTGTTCCCCGTTATGACTTCCCCTGATTCTGACTGCAGAGGACCTACGTTTGTCTTTACTAACCTTTTTCTCTTTACATATCTATAGAAACTTTTGCAATCCGTCTTAATGTTCCCTGCAAGCTTCTTCTCATACTCCATTTTCCCTGCCCTAATCAAACACTTTGTCCTCCTCTGCTGAGTTCTAAATTTCTCCCAGTCCCCAGGTTCGCTGCTATTTCTGGCCAATTTGTATGCCACTTCCTTGGCTTTAATACTATCCCTGATTTCCCTTGATAGCCACGGTTGAGCCACCTTCCCTTTTTTATTTTTATGCCAGACAGGAATGTACAATTGTTGTAGTTCATCCATGCGGTCTCTAAATGTCTGCCCTTGCCCATCCACAGTCAACCCCTTAAGTATCATTCGCCAATCCATCCCAGCCAATTCACGCCTCATACCTTCAAAGTTAGCCTTCTTTAAGTTCTCGACCAAGGTCTCTGAATTAACTGTTTCATTCTCCATCCCAATGCAGAATTCCACCATATTATGGTCACTCTTCCCCAAGGGGCCTCGCACAACGAGATTTCTAATTAATCCTCTCTCATTACATAACACCCAGTCTAAGATGGCCTCCCCCCTAGTTGGTTCCTCGACATATTGGTCTAAAAAACCATCCCTTATGCACTCCAGAAAATCCTCCTCCACCGTATTGCTTCCAGTTTGGTTAGCCCAATCTATGTGCATATTAAAGTCACCCATTATAACTGCTGCACCTTTATTGCACGCACCCCTGTTTGATGCCCTCCCCAACATCACTACTACTGTTTGGAGGTCTGTACACAACTCCCACTAACGTTTTTTGCCCTTTGATGTTCTGCAGCTCTACCCATATAGATTCCACATCATCCAAGCTAATGTCCTTCCTAACTATTGCCTTAATCTCCTCCTTAACCAGCAATGCTACCCCACCTCCTTTTCCTTTTATTCTATCCTTCCTGAATGTTGAATACCCCTGGATGTTGAGTTCCCAGCCCTGATCATCCTGGAGCCACGTCTCCGTAATCCCAATCACATCATATTTGTTAACATCTATTTGCACAGCTAATTCATCCACCTTATTGCGGATACTCCTTGCATTAAGACACAAAGCCTTTAGGCTTGTTTTTTTAACACCCTCTGTCCTTTTAGAATTTTGCTGTATAATGGCCCTTTTTGTTCTTTGCCTTGGGTTTCTCTGCCCTCCACTTTTCCTCATCTCTTTTCTGTCTTTTGTTTTTGCCTCTTTTTTGTTTCCCTCTATCTCCCTGCATTGGTTCCCATCCCCCTGCCATATTAGTTTAACTCCTCCCCAACAGCACTAGCAAACACTCCCCCGAGGACATTGGTTCCGATTCTGCCCAGGTGCAGACCGTCCGGATTGTACTGGTCCCACCTCCCCCAGAACCGGTTCCAATGCCCCAGGAATTTGAATCCCTCCCTGCTGCACCATTGCTCAAGCCACGTATTCATCTGAGCTATCCTGCGATTCCTACTCTGACTAGCACGTGGCACTGGTAGCAATCCCGGGATTACTACTTTTGAGGTCCTACTTTTTAATTTAGCTCCTAGCTCCTTAAATTCATTTCGTAGGAACTCATCCCTTTTTTTAACCTATGTCATTGGTACCAACGTGCACCACGACAAAGGCCCAGTTGATCCAGTCTCTCCTCATATGACAGTCCAGCCATCCCTGGAATAAGGCGGATGCATTAACTGCGCAGGCAGCTATTAAGAATTATGATATAATTGGGATTACGGAGACATAGCTCCAGGGTGACCAAGGCTGGGAACTCGACTTCCAGCGGTATTCAACATTCAGGAATGATGGACAGAAAGGAAAAGGAGGTGGGGTAGTGTTGCTGGTTAAAGAGGAAATTAACGCAATAGTAAGGAAGGACATTAGCTTGGATGATGTGGAACCTGTGTGGGTAGAGCTGCGGAATACCAAAGGGCAGAAAACGCTAGTGGGTGTTGTGTGCAGACCACCAAACAGTAGTAGTGAGGTTGGGGATGGCATCAAACAGGAAATTATGGATGCGTGCAATAAAGGTACAGCAGTTATCATGGGAGACTTTAATCTACATATAGATTGGGCTAACCAAGCTGGTAGCAATGTGGTGGAGGAGGATTTCCTGGAGTGTATTCGGGATGGCTTTCCAGACCAATATGTCGAGGAACCAACTAGAGAGCTGGCCATCCTAGTGTAATGAGAGAGGACTAATTAGCAATCTTATTGTGCGAGGCCCCCTGGGGAAGAGTTACCATAATATCGTAGAATTCTTTATTAAGATGGAGAGTGACAGTGTTAATTCAGAGACTAGGATCCTGAATTTAAGGAAAGGTAACTTCGATGGTATGAGACGTAAATTGGCTGGGATAGACTGGAAAATTATACTTAAAGGGTTGACAGTGGATAGGCAATGGCAGACATTTATAGATTACATGGATGAACTTCAACAATTGTACATCCCTGTCCAGAGTAAAAATAAAACGGGGAAGGTGGCTCAACCGTGGCTAACAAGGGAATTTAGGGCTAGTGTTAAATCCAAGGAAGAGGCATATAAATTGGCCAGAAAAAACAACAAACCTGAGGACTGGGAGAAATTTAGAATTCAGCAGAGGAGGAAAAAGGGTTTAATTAGGAGGGGGGAAATCGAGTATGAGAGGAAGTTTGCAGGGAACATAAAAACTGACTGCAAAAGCTTCTATAGATATGTGAAGAGAAAAAGATTAGTGAAGAACAACGTAGGTCCTTTGCAGTCAGAATCAGATGAATTTATAACGGGGAACAAAGAAATGGCAGACCAATTGAACAAATACTTCACTAAGGAAGACACAAATAACCTTCTGGAAATACTAGGGGTTCGAGTGAAAAGGAGGAACTGAAGGAAATCCTTGTTAGTCAGGAAATTGTGTTAGGAAAATTGATGGGATTGAAGGCCAGGGCTTGATAGGCTGCATCCCAGAGTACTTAAGGAAGTGGCACTAGAAATAGTGGATGCATTGGTGATCATTTTCCAACAGTCTATCGACTCTGGATCAGTTGCTATGGACTGAAGGGTAGCTAATGTAAACCCACTTTTAAAAAAAGGAGGGAGAGAGGAAACACGGAATTATAAGAACATAAGAATTAGGAACAGGAGTAGGCCATCTAGCCCCTCGAGCCTGCTCCGCCATTCAATAAGATCATGGCTGATCTGGTCGTGGACTTAGCTCCACTTATCCGCCCTCTCCCCGTAACCCTTAATTACCTTATTGGTTAAAAATCTATCTATCTTTGACTTGAATACATTCAATGAGCTAGCCTCAACTGCTTCCTTGGGCAGAGAATTCCACAGATTCACAACCCTCTGGGAGAAGAAATTCTTTCTCAACTCGGTTTTAAATTGGCTCCTCTGTATTTTGAGGCTGTGCCCCCTAGTTCTAGTCTCCCCGACCAGTGGAAACAACCGCTCTGCCTCTATCTTGTCTATCCCTTTCATGATTTTAAATGTTTCGATAAGATCACCCCTCATCCTTCTGAACTCCAACGAGTAAAGACCCAGTCTACTCAATCTATCATCATAAGGTAACCCCCTCATTTCTGGAATCAGCCTAGTGAATCGTCTCTGTACCCCTTCCAAAGCTAGTATATCCTTCCTTAAGTAAGGTGACCAAAACTGCACGCAGTACTCCAGATGCGGCCTCACCAATACCTTATACAGTTGCAGCAAGACCTCCCTGCTTTTGTACTCCATCCCTCTCACAATGAAGGCCAACATTCCATTCGCCTTCCTGATTACCTGCTGCACCTGCAAGCTAACCTTTTGGGATCCATCCACCTCCACGGAGGTGTGTGGGGGGCCTGACCCATCCACCTCCATGACATGAACCTGGTATTGCAGTACTTCCAGGAACGGTGCAGTGGCTCTCGGCCTTTTGGCTAAGAGCATTGGCGCAGAGTGATCCTTGATGTGTGCAAGGTGACCTCTGGCGTTTGTGATTTGACAAAGAATTGGAAAGATTGGCAACGAATCAAAAAGAGTTTCATGCACAAGGACCCCCAGGTCCCTCTGCACCACAGCATGTTGTAATTTCTCCCCATTCAAATAATATTCCCTTTTACTGTTTTTTTTTTCCAAGGTGGATGACCTCACACTTTCCGACATTGTATTCCATCTGCCAAACTTTAGCCCATTCGCTTAACCTATCCAAATCTCCTTGCAGCCTCTCTGAGTCCTCTACACAACCCGCTTTCCCACTAATCTTAGTGTCATCTGCAAATTTTGTTGCACTACACTCTGTCCCCTCTCCTAGGTCATCTATGTATATTGTAAACAGTTGTGGTCCCAGCACTAATCACTGATTTCCAACCGGAAAAGGACCCATTTATCCCGACTCTCTGCTTTCTGTTAGCCAGCCAATTCTCGATCCATGCTAATACATTTCCTCTGACTCCGCGTACCTTTATCTTCTGCAGTAACCTTTTGTGTGGCACCTTATCGAATGCCTTTTGGAAATCCAAATACACCACATCCATCGGTACACCTCTATCCACCATGCTCGTTATATCCTCAAAGAATTCCAGTAAATTAGTTAAACATGATTTCCCCTTCATGAATCCATGTTGCGTCTGCTTGATTGCACTATTCCTATCTAGATGTCCCGCTATTTCTTCCTTAATGATAGTTTCAAGCATTTTCCCCACTACAGATGTTAAACTAACCGGCCTATAGTTACCTGCCTTTTGCCTGCCCCCTTTTTTAAACAGAGGCGTTACATTAGCTGCTTTCCAATCCGCTGGTACCTCCCCAGAGTCCAGAGAATTTTGGTAGATTATAACGAATTATAGACCGGTTAGCCTGACATTGGTGGTGTGGAAAATGTTAGCATCAATTATTAAAGATGAAATAGCAGTGCATTTGGAAATCAGTGACAGGATCGGTCCAAGTCAGCATGGATTTATGAAGGGGAAATCATGCTTGACAAATCTCCTAGAATTTTTTGAGGATGTAACTAGTAGAGTGGTCAAGGGAGAACCAGTGGATGTGGTGTATTTGGATTTCAAAAGGCTTTTGACAAGGTCCCACACAAGAGATTAGTATGCAAAGTTAAAGCACATGGTATTGGGGGTAATGTACTGACGTGGATAGAGAACTGGTTGGTAGACAGGAAGCAGAGAGTCGGAATAAACGGGTCCTTTTCAGAATGGCAGGCAGTGACCAGTGGGGTGCCGCCAGGGTTCAGTGCTGGGACCCCAGCTATTTACAATGTACATCAATGATTTTAGATGAAGGAATTGAATGTAATATCTCCAAGTTTGCAGATGACACTAAGCTGGGTGGCGGTGTGAGCTGTGAGGAGGATGCTAAGAGGCTGCAGAGTGACTTGGACAGGTTAGGTGAGTGGGCAAATGCATGGCAGATGCCATATAATGTGGATAAACGTGAGGTTATCCACTTTAGTGGCAAAAACAGGAAGACAGAATATTATCTGAATGGTGACAGATTAGGAAAAGGGGAGGTGCAACGAGACCTGGGTGTCATGGTGCATCAGTCATTGAAATTTGGCATGCAGGTACAGCAGGCGGTGAAATAGGCAAATAGCATGTTGGCCTTCATAGCTAGAGGATTTGAGTATAGGAGCAGGGAGGTCTTACTGCAATTGTACAGGGCCTTAGTGAGGCCACACCTGGAATAGTGTGTTCAGTTTTGGTCTCCTAATCTGAGGAAGGACGTCCTTGCTATTGAGAGAGCACAGCGAAGGTTCACCAGATTGATTCCCGGAATGGCAGGACTGACATGAGGAGAGACTGGATCAACTGGGCTTGTATCCACTGGAGTTTAGAAGAATGATTGGGGATCTCAGAAACATATAAAATTCTGACGGGTTTGGACAGGTTAGAGGCAAGAAGAATGTTCCCGTTGCTGGGGAGTTCCAGAGCCAGGGGTCACAGTCTAAGAATAAGGAGTAAGCCATTTAGGACTGAGATGAGGAGAAACTTCTTCACTCAGAGAGTGGTTAACCTGTGAAATTCTCTACCGCAGAAAGTTGCTGAGGCCAGTTTGTTAGATATATTCAAGAGGGAGTTAGATATGGCCCTTACGGCCAAAGGGATCAAGGGGTATGGAGAGAAAGCAGGAAAGGGGTACTGAGGTTGAATGATCAGCCATGATCTTATTGAATGACGGTGCAGGCTCGAAGGGCCGAATGGCCTAGTCCTGCACCTATTTTCTATGTTTCTGTTTCAGTGCTACTCCTCTTGACTCTCGCTCTGTTTCAGCTCCGATTCTTCCGCTTGCACTGTCTTCATACTGCTTGCTTCAAGGCTATTATAATTTGGCAATAATTTTAACAATAGAAAAACAGGAACAAGGTTTTTGCCAAATGAGATGCTGCCATTTTGTTTGTGACTAATTATGTTCTTGGATACATTAAATCAAAAGTACCTCTAATTTCCATATTGAAATGCACACAAATAGCTGGTACTGTATATATTTTAAGTATTACAAATATCATTAGATTGTTCACTTGTTTGGATGTTTGGTATGGAGAGCTTTTATAAAGCTTTCAGCAAAAAGCAATCTGAAACTGAGACAGCAACTGTAAAACTATAGTTAAATGTTGCTTTACTTTTAAAAGGATAAAACATTTCAATTTTTTGCCAGGTTTCTCCAATATTCTTCCATCCTGATCTGAAGGCATTGACTTGCTTGGGGCATGGATTCCATGGTCATTGGTTGCCATGTGACCATTATTCATGTGTGAACCTTGACACTGAGTGTTGGAGGCGTCCTAGTTGAACCTGATACTGTTGTTCCCACAGCTGCCACATCCGCTGAGAATCAGATAACTTGGTACCGATCCGAGCTAGATTTTGAGACTTCTGTGTGGCTCAGCTGCTCGCATGATAAAATTGTTGAGCTATTGAGTGAGCCAGTTTTAACAAGTTTAAACAGGTAACATTTGTCGTAGAAAACAGGGAGACAAGGAAGCAAGATAAGTTAGTTTTTAGCATTATATAAAATAATCATTTGAACAACTAAAGAGAAAGGAAAAACTTTGAAATCTGAAATAAAAATAATATTGGAATTGCAAAGCATATTGGTCAGCATCTGAAAGAGAAAGAAAAGTTAATCAATTTCAGCAGAAATGTTCGCATCTTTCTCAGATCCTGACTACCCCATGCATTTCCACTGTTTGTTTTTATTTCACATATCTAACAGTCAAGGTTTTTTGTTTTTTGGAAGATTCTGTTTTAAGTTTAATTTTGATATAAGTAAATACATTTTAAACTAGTACCTGGGTAAAATTCATGAATTTAGATGAAAATACATGTTTCCATTATTGAACTGACTGAAGCAGATTTATTAAATGCCCTCCACACTTGATGCAACTGACTTTTTTTCCATGTAGAAACGGTGCTTTTTTCCTTATTTTAATACTAAGAATGTCACAGTATCATTGTTATCCATTTTCATGCTCCCGATCCATAACCGTGTTCCATTTGTAATCATCTTGCCGTTGACATATTACAAGATAGTGAAGACCATTGGAAAAACTCAAATGAAGGATTCCCCCCCCCCCAAGTAACTAGTGGATCTCTTATGGCATTGTTCGTTGGAAGGTAGCGAATGCAATCTAGTGGTGACTGAATAGTAGGGCAGCGACCTGTACATTTGGGTTGGAAATGAAAAGTGCTAGTGCCAAGCCTAACTCAGTAGAGTGAGTTGTGGCGGGGTTGGAAGTTTGGGTAGGCAGGCCGTTGCAGCAAACTCTATTCTCCCACGATGTTGCATATAGTTCACAAATGATAAGGTGACAAACAAGTACTAGGTATACTGTATACAACAGGAGGACTGTGTGTAGATTCGGAAATGTTTCAGGGCAATAGCAGGGCAGTGCATCGTGGTGCTAGGCCTGGCTTTGAGGGAGACGGGGCGATGTGGGGAGAGCAGGAGCCTGGTTGGAGAGAGCAAATGAGTTGGATACACTGATAGCAGATCATTTTTGGGGTGTGGATATCCATTTAAACGACACACCAAAATTATTATTTTTATTAATTTTTAGATGGTTAAAATGTCAATTACATGTTACAGTATACCTGTTTAATAGAGGGTGGGATGCAGCATACTGTCATAGAAACTGCTCAAAAACATTTTGATACCGCGCAATTGAAAAATGATCAATCAGAAATGACAAATTAGACACTAAACACAAATTGTAGCTCTACTAAACTAGTCGCAAATGTCAGACCTGAGCCAATCACCTGCATGAAACTTCAGATGGATAGTCAAGACAGAATTTTTTTTTTTTTATTGGACAGATCTACAAAATAATAGATGGATGGATGGAATTGAACTAGAGACGATGGGGACAAAATTGCCCACCGCCCAAAACAAGTCGCACCTACCGCTCTTGGAACTGTTCCAGCCGCCCCAATGCATGAGGCAGCCAAACCGGAGAAATTCAGCATTGCATGCTGTTTTTTGGAGTGGGGTGGAAGTGGGGGCGGGGCAGAGTGGCCGTCATGAGCGGGATGGAAATGGGGGAGTGGGTGGGGGGGGGGGGGGCAGACTGACCAACGCTGCAAGGCATCAATCGCACTGGCGTGTCACAAGGTCCCTCCCCATCAGCCACTTTAGTGACAAACACTGAGCCACCAGGGAGGGTTTCGGCCGGACCAGTGGCCTGGCACCCAAGAGGGGGTGCCAGGCTGCCAGCCGAACCCATGGCCAAAAATAATTGTTGGCCTGACCTGACAGTCGGCCAACAAAATAAAATAACATGGTGTCGCCGGCAGGGCCATCTCCCTTTTAAGGGCGGCCATGCCGCCAATCCACAGAAAGGGTACCGACAGCAAAAGCTGTTGGGGGCAGCGACCAGCAGCGGTACCGCTCCCTTGAGGCAATTCCGGGAAAGGGGCAATTTCCCGCGGGGCAATTTCAGGAAGGGATTGCCGCCAGTCACCAAGGGGTGGGAAAACAGATGGGGCGGTCCTCTATACCGCTTCAAAATTGAGGAAGGGCAATTAAAAAAAAAAAATGGCAGCCCCTCTGCGGAGACTCAGCGGCCGTTCCACAGCGACCCGTGGCCGCTGCTTTCAGGTGGCCATGGGCCTTATAGAAAGGGGCAATTTTGGCCCCTTTAAAATTGTCTCTTGTAGGTGGGTTTATAAGATCATTTCTGATTTTATTACCAGCTCTGGAATGCATGCCTGTTCAAGACATTGATAACAACAACATCTTGAACCTGTATTATGCTTTAATGTAAAAAAAAGTAGCCCTAGTCATTTGAGAAGTGAGAAAACAAATCTCGAGCCAAAGAAGAGTTTTGTCAAAATTGTTGGTTTTAAGGAAGTTTTTGAAGGAGGAGTGAGAGGCGGAGACACTGAGCGATTGAAGGATGAAATTCCAGAGCCAAGGACCTAGGTAGCCAATGGCACTGCTTCCAATAGTGGGGCAAAGGGATTGAGGGCATGCACAAGAGGCCAGAGTGAAAGAAACAAAGTGATGGGGTAGGGATTGTAGGCCGGAAGGGAGTTACAAAGATAAGGGAGTAAAGACCAGGGAGCAATTTAAACGCAAGGATGGAAACTTTAATTTTGAGGTATTGGGTGGAACTGAGAGCCAATGCAGGTTAGCAAAGATGGCAGTAATGGGCTGGCATGACTTGGTATTGCAGCAGTTTTGAATGGCAGAAGCTTATGGAGACCAAGTCAGGATTGGGTTGGAGTAATAGTTTAAAGATGACAAAGGTATGGAATGAGGTTTCAATTGCAGATGGTCTGAGATGGGAGCAGAGGCAGGCTCTATCTCGGAAGTTGAGGTAGGTAGTCTTGTGATGGCAGGATAAAGGCTCAGAAGCTCAGCTTGGGTCAAATAGGACACTTGAGGTTGTGAATAATCTATGACTCGGCCCAAGGCAGTGGCTGGGGAGGAGGATGGAGTGTATGAGAGGGTCAGGGAGGGTGGTGGAGTCTCCAGAGGATCCATTCTTAGTCCGTTCCTCTTCCTCATCGACATGTAACTGTTCTGGACTTGTTACCTCTGCTGTACGTGATGCAAACTTGCACAGGCAATATTATAAAAGGCTGCCTATCCGACTTCCTTGTTGCTTCCTTGGGGATGGGTGGGATTAGATGCAAATTCAGACAAGGAAATAAAATATGAAACACATTTTAGGAAGGCATGTATAGGGAGTGGGAAGAGAGAAGGGATAAAAGAAAATCAAAGTTTAAAAAAAAATGTTATCAGCATGAAAACACTCCAGTTGAGTCATGATTTCTGCTAGGCAACTCCGGTGACATCACTGATCAGAAGTGTTGCAGCTTAGTTTCTTTGGAGACTGTGGTAATGTAACTTCTGACTGGCCTGTGAGCTTCTCTGGAGCGACCTGATCCTGGGATCTATGTTAGAGGCTGGAGACGCCAAGTTCTCTGCAACAGCACTTCAGTAGGTTGGAAATCATGCCCCTATTGTCTACTGTAGAGCCACTCCACAGATCTCAACCTTGGTGTCGCTGAATTGCTTGGCAGGGAGTTGATGGATTTCATGCCAACAAAAATGGTCATTTTTTGGGGCTAACTTTTTCTTGTATAAGAGTGGGCGGTGGCACTTACAACAAAACATCTTGCTAAATTTCCCTTCCCCTTCAACAAGAGCCCAAAGCTTTTTTTAAAAAAAAAAATTTCTTGCCTTGCTGTATTTTCTGTCACCGTTGATATTCTGTGAAAGTGCTGACCTTATTATGAAGAGCATATTTTCCTGGGGTTTTGTAATGCACATCAGTGCCATAGTCTTTATTGATGATGCATCTAACCAATCGATCATTTTTTAATCACAAGAAACATTAATATTAATAGGAGCCAGTTTTCTTCATGTTTCCAAAGTGGTGCATAAGAAACAGACTTTTCTCCTTTCAAGTGCAAAGTTACATTTGGGGAACAGATTAAATGTTTTGCTATATTTTCTAACGTGTAATTTTCTCCTTAACTGGTAAAAATTTGAATTCTGATACCTGTACGAGTACTTTAACATTGTGTTGAGGCGTTAATTGCTGCTTGCTTGCTGCTTTTTAAATTAACCACTAAATACAATACGGGAGCAGTAAAAACTGAAGCTTGATAACATTATATGATTGGTATTACGCACTTAACCTCCCCGAGCTTTCTCACCTCTGACTTCTCTACCCTCCTGTCCTCACTCAACCTTGTTCTTCACCTGAACTCTAGTACCCACATCCCTAGCCTCTCCCTCAACCGTGCCATCTTTTGTGGCCTCTCTGCATCTGAGGTCTTGATCACCAATAAAGCTGTTTAACCACTTCCTCATCTCTAACACTCACGTGCCCCACATCCCTTCAACCTTACTACTATTTTCCCCATCCCCCATTCACCAATTTAAAAAAAAACTTGTCCTTCAACTCCCTCAAAAATTCTTTGCACAATTCCCAACTCCCTTTCCTTTGCTTCTTCAGCTGTCAACTAAACTGATGATGATCTGCTCAGTTCTTTCCTCCACTTTCTAAAATCTTGTTTCCATCCAATATCTATCTGTCTACTACTTCTGTCATACACCAGTGCAGTTCCCATGTTTGCTGCCGAGAGCCGCAAATTCAAGTGTAATTGGTGCATTGACTAGCTCAGTCATTCATTGTCAGATCTGGCCTGACCATAATAAGGTCTGATGCATCTCACTTTCTTCAGTTTCTAATTCCAGGGTTATTTTGGAGGGCAAGGCCAATTGTGGTAACATTTTCTCCATATTGGACTGCCGCCTCGAATTCCTTAAGCGCTCTTAACTTTCCGTGTGTTTTTCAATCTTTCATCTGCTTTCCCCGCCCTCCTTATTCCACGCCCCCCGCCCTCCTTATTCCACCCCCCCGCCCTCCTTATTCCACCCCCCGCCCTCCTTATTCCACCCACCCCCCGCCCTCCTTATTCCACCCACCCCCCGCCCTCCTTATTCCACCCACCCCCCGCCCTCCTTATTCCACCCACCCCCCACCCTCCTTATTCAAATCCACGCCCCCCGCCCTCCTTATTCCCCCAGCCTCCTCGCTTTCCCCCCCCCCCCGGCCCCCTCTCTTTCCCCTTTTCCTCTCTCTCTCTCTCTCTCTCTCTCTCTCTCTCTCTCTCTCTCTCTCTCTCTCTCTCTCTCTCTCTCTCTCTCTCTCTCTCTTCCCCCCGCCCCGCTCTCCCTTTCCCCACCGCCATCCCTCTTCTTCCTCCCTTTTCCCCCCTCCCCTTTTTCACCCCACCCCCTCCCCTTTTTCCCCCTCCTGTTCATCGCTCCTCCCCACCTCCCACATGTGTATGCTCTATTGCTTTTGCTGTGTGGTCTTCCCCATGTGTACCCTTGCTCCCCGAACCATGTGCACTTGCATTCTCTCCCTCCGTGCGTGCTCACTTACCTGTAAACACTGGTTGGTATGTTTGTGGAATATTCAGAATAGGGTTTGCAAGTGTTTAAATTATGTTCTATATTTATGTTAACCTCATGCTGTTCATGTCTGGCAGTTTACGTAATATAATTAAAATATATTTATAAAATAACAAAAGAATATGATACGGAATATCAGGGATCAATGCATTAAATTAGTTCAATTAAACTCATTATAGAAAATCCATTCATGACATTTTTAACCAACCACTAGATGATCTCACGAGTGGCCATGAGATTTGTATTGGCAGTGGGAAGAGAGGAAGATGTATCTTGGAATTAAGAATGAGAACTATGGCCCAATGATTGGACGTTGATCAAAATAATAAACACTAGGATAGGGTGTGCAAACAAAATTTAATTGTTTTTATATAATTTTAAGAAAAGTGCATTAATCTCTGCCTCCTGCTTTCTTACACAGGAAGCTGGAAGCTGAGTTGCAGTTGGCTGGTGTGAGGCTGGTGTGGAGCTGGGAGCAAACCAGACGGCCAGTGCCTGGGAATGAGATGTTGGGCTTAGAACTGGGTGGTTGGTGAGAGGAGGCTGGAGCTGCTGGACAAAACCTCTGATTCATTCTGCTGCTAACCAGAGTCCCAAGGTTTAGGATTTGACTCGGGCCAAATCTTCAACTTGGTTATATCTGAAGTTACAGCTTTTAAATGGTTGGTAATTTCAACTTAAATTTTCAGTTTTTGATATTGAACTTGAACAGCTGTTTCTGTGTTTGTTATAGATGTTATCTCTGATTTGATTAGTTGCTGCTAAGCACATGCCTGCTACCAAGGAGCAATAAGAGAGTACCTGCAATCATTCAGCTGTCTGAAATGGGAAGGAGAGGTTATCTTTATAATTCTATGGGTGTAGATTTTCCTGTAAAATATCGATATTAAAAATATAGATAAATGATGGGAAATGTTGTAGTCCATTATTAAAGATGCAGTAGCAGGACATTTGGCAAAACACAATTCAGTCAGGCAGAGTCAGCATGGATTTATGAAAGGGAAGTCATGTTTGACAAATTTGCTGGAATTCTTTGAGGATGTAACGAACAGGGTGGATAAAGGGGAGCCAATGGATGTGGTGTATTTGGACTTCCAGAAGGCACTTGACAAGGTGCCACATAAAAGGTTACTGCACAAGATAAAAGTTCACGGGGTTGGGGGTAATATATTAGTATGGATAGAGGATTGGCTAACTAACAGAAAACAGAGAGTTTGGATAAATGGTTCATTCTCGGGTTGGCAATCAGTAACTAGTGGGGTGCCGCAGAGATCAATGCTGGGACCCCAACGATTTACACTCGGTCCCTTCTTCCAAGTCATTAATATAGCTTGTAACTTAGCCAAGTTTGCTGACGATACAAAGATGGGAGAAAAAGCAATGTGTGAGGAGGACACACAAAATTTGCAAAAGGACATAGACAGGCTAAGTGAGTGAGCAAAAATTTGGCAGATGGAGTATAATGTTGGAAAGTGTGAGGTTATGCACTTTGGCAGAAAAAAATCAAAGAGCAAGTTATTATTTAAATAGAGAAAAATTGCAAAGTACAGTGGGACCTGGGGGTACTTGTACATGAAACACAAAAGGTTAGTATGCAGGTACAGCAAGTGATCAGGAAGACCAATGGAATCTTCGCCTTTACTGCAAAGGGGATGGAGTACAAGAACATAAGAACTAGGAGTAGGAGTAGGTCATACAGCCCCTCGAGCCCGCTCCGCCATTTAATCATATCATGGCTGATCTGATCATGAAGCTGGGTCCACTTCTCTGCCCGCTCCCTATAACCCCTTAATCCCTTTGTATAAAAGCAAGGAAGTCTTGCTACAATTATACAGGGTATTGGTGAGGCCACACCTGGAATACTGTGTACAGTTTTGGTTTCCATATTTATGAAAGGATATACTTGCTTTGGAGGCAGTTCAGAGAAGGTTCACTAGGTTGATTCCAGGGATGAGGGGGTTGACTTATCGGAAAGCTCGATTAGGTTGGGCCCTGTACTCATTGGAATTCAGAAGAATGGGCCCAAGTTTCCACATAATTTGCGCCTGATTTTTAGGAGCAACTGGTGGAGAACGGACTTTCTTAGAAATCGCAATTCTCCACTTTTTTTTTTCTGCAGTTCTAGTCAGATAGAACAGTTCTACTTGGGAACAGAATTTTTTCTTCAAAAGGGGGCGTGTCCGGCCACTGACGCCTGATTTGAAAGTTTCCACAGTGAAAACGTACTCCAAACTAAAGTAGAATGGAGCCAGTGAAGATTTTTGTAGAACTGAAAAAACCTGTTCTATACATAAAAAAATCAGGCGCAGGTTACAAATCAGGCGTCCAGAACGAGGTGGGGGGGGGGGTGGGGGGAAGGGAACTCATTAAATTCTACAATAAATCCTTATTTATACTTATACAAATATTATACAAATAAATCACAACCTGAATAAACATTTATAAGCAAAGAAAAGATTAAATAAACCATCTTCCTACCTGTGTGAAAGTGCTTCAGCCAGGAAGAATGGTGCAGCAAGCCTCACAAAACGAGGGAGCCGACCGGGGGGCGGGGGGGTGGGGGGGGGGAGGAGAAGGGAGCCGTCCGAACGCGGTGGGGTGGGGGGGCGGGGGGGGGCCTACCGAACGCGGGGGGAGGGAGGGAGCCGACGAATGCGGGGGGGGGGGGGGGGGAAGAGAGAGGGAGGGATGGGGAGAGAGAGGGAGGGATGGGGAGCCGACCGAACCGGGGGGGGGGGGAGAGGGGAAAGAGAGAGGGAGGGAGCCGACCGGGGGGGGGGGGGGTGGAGGGGAGCTGAACGCGTGCGGCGGGGGGGGGGGGAGGAGGGCAGGAGCCGACCGAATGCGGGGGGGGGGGGGGTGGGCGGGGGAAGAGAGGGAGGAGCCGACCGAATGCGGGGGGGGGGGGAGGTGAAGGGGGAGAGAGAGGGAGGGATGGGGAGCCGACCGAACGGGGGGGGAAAAGAGAGAAGGGAGGGAGCCGACCGAACACGGGGGGAGGGAGGGAGGGAGCCGACCGAACGCGGGGGGTGGGGAGGAGAGGGGGAGAGGGAGGGAGCCGACCGAACGCGGGGTGGGGGGGGGTAGCCTACCGAACGCGGAGGGGGGGGCGAAGGGAGAGGAGAAGAAGGGAGGGAGAGAGCCGACCGAACGTGGGGGGGGCGGGGGGAGAGGGAGGGAGCCGACCGAACGTTGGGGGGGGAAGGAGGGAGCCGTTCCAGACGGTTGGCGGGAAAGAGAGAAGGCTGCAGGAAGCCTCAGAAATTGAGGAGCCATTTCCCGACGGCAAAAGGGGGAGGTCATCGGGAAACGGCTGCCTCAACTTTCTGAGGCTCCCTGCACTCTTCTCACTGATACAAGAAGCCTCTGTGCTGATGGCAATGTACTTTTATTAAAAAATGTTCAAAAACTAAACAGCTACAAAGAACTATAAAAATGGGCGAGTGCCAATGTTTTTTTCACACTGAGCATGCGCGAACGCTCCACCGCGCACGTGTAGCGTTGCCGACAGGAAAAAAACTAATTTAAATAGTACCCGCCCCCTCCCACTTACAAAATCGGCGCGAGTGTAGGCTCTGCCCCCCTGGGCGCCGCACCAAGCAGACAAGGAGCTGCAGACCGCTCCAAAATCGCTCGGTTTTTTTCCGGCGCTGTTTTAGGCGCGAAAAACGGGCGCCCAGCTCGGAGGGGCGCCCGTTTTTTATCATGTGGAAACTTGGGCCCAATGAGAGGTGATCTTATCGAAACGTATAAGATTATGAGAGGGCTTGACAAGGTGGATGCAGAGAGGATGTTTTCACTGATAGGGGAGACTAGAACTAGGGGGCATAATCTTAGAATAAGGGGCCGCCCATTTAAAACTGAGATGAGGAGGAATTTCTTCTGAGGGTTGTAAATCTGTGGAATTCGTTGCCTCAGAGAATTGTGGAAGCTGGGTCATTGAGTAGATTTAAGACAGAGATACAGTTTCTTAACCGATAAAAGAATAAGGGGTTATGGGGAGCGGGCAGGGAAGTGGACCTGAGTTCATGATCGGATCAGTCATGATCGTATTAAATGGCGGAGCAAGCTCAAAAGGGCCATATGGCCTACTCCTGCTCCTATTTCTTATGTTCTTATGAAAACATATACCCATATAATTATAAGTGATGATTACATTATGATGGCATATGAGATCTAGTTTTTGTTGGGCTTGTATTGTCGATAGATAGTTTGAGAAACAATCCATTGCATTTATAGAGACTGTACTTAGAAGAAAAAAATCAAAGTTTGGGATGTCGGCTTATGTGTTTCAGTACGATATTTTAGCAATCCATCTTTGGTTATCTGTTAATATATATTTATGTGTAGAACAACATACACTTTTAACTTTATGTATAAATTACTGGTGCGCCATGACAGTGCGCATGCTTTGAAAAAAAATTGTACACTTGTGCTGGAATACTCCATAGAAGTCAGACTTGGTCCTTTTGATGTCTACGGTAACTTGATTGCATTTTTATTTTTGTATACTGATTTTTATATGACGCATTTAATCTGGATGACACACCAAGTTTAGTTACATAGGTAGTACCGAGAATGTATTTTTGCTGCTTGACCCTTTTAATTGGTTTGACTTCCAGGGCCAGCTGAAACTTTAATCCACCAAACAAAATTATACTTTAAATTTTTGTTCCTGGATGATGATTCTTACTGGAATCAGTGAAACATATTCCTCATTGCTAAGTCAGGAAGCGGCGTTGACATTGGGAATGGTGGATGAATTTCTGTTTAGTATATAAATGTAACAAAATTAGCAAATGCCTTAAAGAAGCAGCCTTGATTTTGGGATCTCCTCTTAAAGATTAAATTATTGATTAATTTGAACACCAGTTTGATCTCTTTTCTGGAAAGCTTTCCCAACATCTAAATAGTTCAGTGACTATTCATCCAGGTATGTGGCAGGAAGCATAGCACAGAGAAAACCATAGAATAGAGTGCAGTCTTTAGTGCCCAAAGATGCAGTCTGGACTTGGGCCTTGAGTGGGGAAAATAGGCCCGGAATTTTCGGTCCTGATGATGACGAATTGGCAGCATTCACCGTCATTTCGCCTTTGAAATTGACCGCAACTTCAGCATTTAGCGCATGCACAGCCTAATGCGGAAAACCAAAGTTGAGGTCTGTCATTCACTGCTCCTCCAGAGGCTGCTCTTTGGCACGACCCCCACTCCCCCACCAACAGAGCCCACAATCAGTATAATGTGAAATCGTGGAAAATGTCAAACTTTGGCTCTTCCCCAATAATTACACTGTTAAATACTCCATTAAAAGTTAGACTCTTTAGAATTAGGTGGAACTGGGGTTTTAACTGCTTATTAACTGCTAAACAAAGGTTATAACCCTGAAAAACTAATTTTAATTTTGTGGAGTGTCAAATTTATCCATTTTAATAAAAAATTAAAATTAAGAAACTTTTTTTTAAAAGTAAAAACATTTTTTTTAAGTTTATTCATGTGAGAACCGCAATCTCTGTTTTTCTTTAACATTTTTAAAAAGTTGGAATTAAAGGAGCTTACCCACTTCCTGGTTCGCTGTCTGTGAAAATTCTGTATTTTGATTGGCTGCTTAGACAGCTTGTTGACATCATAGCAGCTCATCGCTCGGAATCCCCATTAACTTCCGTTGATTTCAATTACGTGTCAGAAAACTCGAATTTCTCGCCACAGAGATCGCGAGATTTTTGTGCGAAGCTTATTTCGGGGCCTGCGGCGATGACGATTAATCTTCACTGACTGCAAATTATGGGCCATGAAATTTAAAATCACAGAGCTTGCAGGTTCAGTGCCTGATGTTTCTGCTGATTTGCTGCCAAAAGATTTAAAAGTACAAATCTGTGTGAAATTGGGACCACACTGCAAATGAAAGGAGACACACAGCCACCATCATGACAACCAAAGTCACCTCTCCCTAAATGTACTCTCCTTCACTCCTCAACCCCATCACTCATTTGTGGAGCTGAACGATATCTTCCTGATTTCACATGCTGGCCAAGCAGATCCAGCCAACTGTTCACTGAGGCTGCTGCAGTCTTGGGCTGTTTCTTTCATTTTCCACTTCTGAAAACTGTTGCAATCCCTCCCGCCCCTTTCAGCTTTACTTTAAAGACACAGTGCCCACAACAAAGGATTACCAAGTGCTGACTGAAACTTCCCAAGGCATAGAAACGACAGCCCCCTAGTTATAAAGTGGGGGACTGTGGGGATATGATAGGACAGTACTATGTAACTGGAGCAGTGCTTCTCACAGAGACCAGACCACCCTGAAACTTAACGTGTCAGCCTCCCAAACAATGATGTTGTATCTAAATAACGTGAAAGCCAAGGGGAAGGAGGTGGAGACCTTGAGGAAATCCGATCTGTTAACTGAATGGAGACCGGTAGGTGACAGCAGAAATAGATGATCTCAATACCGAGAACATTGCAACAACAACTGCAGCGTCATCCGTGGCTCAGTGGAAACACTCTCCCCTCAAAGTCAAAAAGTTGTGGGTTCAAGTCCCACTCCAGGGACTTAATCACATAATCTCGGCTGACACTCATTTCTTTCCTTCCTTCTTTCTTTCCTGCTTCCCTCAGAGATAAAAGGCTCTTTAAGAATGTGAGTACTTAACTTGCAAGCAAAAAAATCTCATGACCTAAGTAGGAATTAAGGGGAAAAATTGTGCTTCCAAGCAAAAATAAATTTTCATTTTTGCAAATATCTCCTTTGAACTATCATCGAGGCACAGGACATCCATAGGCTATCATGTACAGATTGCTGTACTGAGCCAAGTCAAGTTTCTGACTGGAGTAATCACTGATCTTTTTGACATACCTGCGACTGCTGACACTTCCACAAGACAAACATTAGGGACTGTAGCGTATAAAGGAGGTCCCTCCACCCCATCCCAACCTTTGACAAACTCAGGCAAAAATCATGACACTCCTGCTCGGTGTACAGCAATAGGAGATCCACAACAAAAAATATTTAGACACACACTGCCACACCTGATGCAATAACTCCCCATCCCAGCCCCATAACACCATATCAGGGCAACATGGACCATCTTGTCATGGGTCCCCTAATCTCCTGAGTAGGAATGACCTAACCGTCATTTGTGGAACTGTATATGACCTCCATTGCAAATACCTGAATTTATGGTGGAGCCTATTTTATAGTATTTACTCGATTCCAAACCATGCCCTGAGAAAGCATCTTAACTTAAATAAATAAAATTATCTGTACAAAATTTGCTATTGTGCTTAGCAGCTCCTCTCAGCCCCATCTCAGTATATTTTAATGACACTTGTATATGCTACACCCTGAATTAGCTATTGTATCAGTACTGATAGAAATGTGAAACAACTGAAAGACTTGTTAACTCATTGAAATGCACTGCAATTAGAAAATTTAAGTTCTGTATTTTAGCAGTTCCAAATATTGGCAAAATATTTGATATTTTCTCAGTTTACAAATTAATTTTTAGTAAGATACTTGCAAATTCAGTTACCATCATTATTTATTCACAGTAATTGTTCATTAAAATTCACCACGAAGTTCAGACTAATACTTGCTAAGTGCTTGTCACAGATGTACAAAACCTGTTGAAGTTGGCCAAGCTGAGAGCTGATTTTTCACATCTTTTTAAATTGACATCAAACTCTAAACTAGCACATTGACTCAATTAATGTGTCCTTTAAAAAATAATAATTTGTATTTGTTTTTAGGCTATGAAATGCTTAAGTTTTCTCTCCAACCAGCTGTCACTGAGCAATGAACCTTCAATGAGCTGGTCTTTTTTTAAAGTTTTCAGCTTTTGAACCGTGATGCTGAAATAGCGACTCGTATTACAATAACAAAACTTCTCACATGTCAGAAGTTTTTTTTTTACTGTAATATAACCGCAACCTACAAAATAAGGTCTTCAATTAAATTTTTAATTAAAAACTGTAAGGTTGACTTAGATGCTACTTGTAACGAACTGATTTCCAAGCTTGGCATGCTGTCGAGAAAATCTTTGTACATTCAGCTCCACACATTTACAGAGGTGATGTCAAGGTGAAAGCAGATTTGCAGAATGGTTGGAAGTCATTGATATTCTGACTCTGAGGCTACAAATGGCTCTGTGGCAGATGGAGTCTTTGTCAAGAAAGAAAAATGGCAGCTTTGTAGCATCAGAGCTGTTTCTGCTATCAACTCGGCTCACAGGCTGTGACTTTCTAGTGTTCAGCAACCTTTGGTTTCCTCTGATCAATTGTTCTCATTTTATTGCTAAGTAAGAGATGTGAAAAGTCTTCCGAATTGCAGAAATTCACTATCGTAACAAAGATTGTTTTTTCCTTTTGAGAAACTGTTCTGAAATTTATAGGGTAAATGGAATGAAGTAAGAAAAATGTGTTTCAGATGTTTTAGTTTGCGTGTTAATATTTTTCTCACTAATTCACACTGATTTGGCATCGGTTAGTGGCAGTATTAACAAATATTTGCTGTGATACAGGCAACGATGTGAATTAAATTTAGTCTTGGTTAGATTCTTTTCATCTGTGTTTCTGTCTCTATTATCAAAGTAGAAATAAGAACAGCAGTTGTAGAATAACTTTCATTATCTAGGAACCCTGTGTGTATAACTATATGAGCAGTATAAAGAAATATGAAAATTGATCTGTTTCCAAAAAGTACATATTCAGCATAGTGGTTTTCCTCTTTGGTGGGTCAAGACCAGAGCATTAAAATGTGTGTGTATATATGCAAGTATATGTATCATCTTTAAGCTCCAAATCTTTTGATTCTTCCATACCTTGTTTAAAGATTTATAATATGAACTGTCATTTATCCTATTTGAAATTGGTAGAAATGTGAAATTAACATCAAATTCCATGGTGTGTATGATGCCTAAGTTTGTAATTGCAACTTCAAATTTTGTAATGGCTTTTAGCAAATGTTTTATTGTTTTATTTTACAAAGTTCATCTTTGTGCTCTGAGGGTGGGGTGGTGGTAGCAGGACCTCTGTCCGGAGTCAGAGGTGGAGAAGATTAGGATTGTGCTCAGTGGGTAGTATGGGAGGCATTTAGTTGAATTTCTCATAAGTGAGGGCCTTTGTAGTCAAGAGTTTTGTTAGGTGAAGTGGTGTTGGTTACTTGGAAGAGGCACTGATTTGTGCTTAGTGGCGTCGTAGTGATGTGGAGGTACGGTGAGAGATCGTGGCGGAGGTGCGGTGAGAGATCGTGGTGGAGATGCAGCGAATGCTTTTGTGGCGGAGGAGCGGCAAATGTTTGTGGCGAAGGAGCGACGAAAGATCATGGCGGTGGCGCAGCAAATGAAGGCACGGTGACCAGAAGAGTCCAAGGACAGCACGGGCCAGCCCACACTGCGATATAGAAAATAGGTGCAGGAGCAGGTCATTCGGCCTTTCGAGCCTGCACCACCATTCAATATGATCATGGCTGATCATGCAACTTCAGTACCCCATTCCCGCCTTCTCTCCATACCCCCTGATCCCTTTAGCTGTAAGGGCCACATCTTACTCCCTCTTGAATAAATCCAACGAACTGGACTCAACAACTTTCTGTGGTTCAGAATTCCATAGGTTCACAACTCTCTGGGTGAAAAAGTTTCTCCTCATCTCGGTCCCAGATGGCTTACCCCTTATCCTTAGACTGTGACCCCCGGTTCTGGACTTCCTCAACATCGGGAACATTCTTCCTGCATTTAACCTGCCCAATCCCGTCAGAATTTTATATGATTCTATGAGATCCCCTCTCATTCTTCTGAATTCCAGTGAGTATAAGCCTAGCCGATCCAGTCTTTCTTCACATGTCAGTCCAGCCATCCCGGGAGTTAGTCTAGTGAACCTTCGCTGCACTCCCTCAATAGCAAGCATGTCCTTCCTCAGATTAGGAGACCAAAACTGCACACAATACTCAAGGTGTTGCCTCACCAAGGTCCTGTACAACTGAAGTAAGACCCCCCTGCTCCTATATTCAAATCCTCTCGCTATGAAGGCCAGCATGCCATTTGCTTTCTTTACTGCCTACCTCAGTGACTGATGAACCATGACACCCAGGTCTCGTTGCAACCCCCCTTTTACTAATCTGTCACCATTCAGATAATCTACCTTCCTGTTTTTGCCACCAAAGTGGATAACCTCACATTTATCCACATTATACTGCATCTGCCATGCATTTGCCCATTCACCTAACCTGTCCAAGTCCTCCTGCAGCCTCTTGGCATTCTCCTCACAGCTCACACTGCCACCCAGCTTAGTGTCATCTGCAAACTTGGAGATATAACATTCAATTCCTTAGTCCAAATCATTAATGTATATTGTAAATAGCTGGGGTCCCAGCACTGAGCCCTGCGGCACCCCACTGGTCACTGCCTGCAATTCTGAAAAGGACCCGTTTATTCTCACTCTTTGCTTCCTGTCTGCCAACCAGTTCTCTATCCATGTCAATACATTACCCCCAATACCATGTGCTTTAATTTAGCACATTAATCTCTTGTGTGGGACCCTGTCAAAAGCCTTTTGAAAGTCCAAATACACCACATCTTCTGGTTCTCCCTTATCGACTCTACTAGTTACACCCTCAAAAAACTCTAGAAGATTTGTCAAGCATGATTTCTCGTTCATAAATCCATGCTGACTTGGACCGATCCTGTCACTGCTTTCCAAATGCGCTGCTATTGCATCTTTAATAATTGATTCCAGCATTTTCCCCACCACTGATATCAGGCTAACCTGTCTATAATTCCCTGTTTTCTCTCTCTCTCGTTTTTTAAAAAGTGCGGTTACATTAACTACCATCCAATCCATAGGTACTGATCCAGAGTCCATGGAATTTTGGAAAATGACCACCAATGCATCTACGATTTCTAGGGCCACTTCCTTTAGTACTCTGGGATGCAGACTATCATGCCCTGGGGATTTATTGGCCTTCAGTCCCATCAATTTCCCTAACACAATTTCCTGGCTAATGAGGATTTCCCTCAGTTCCTCCTCGCTAGACCCTTGGTCCCCTTGTATTTTCGGGAGGTTATTCGTGTCTTCCTTAGTGAAGAACCAAAGTATTTGTTCAATTGGTCTGCCATTTCCTTGTTCCCCATTATGAATTCACCTGATTCTGACTGCAAGGGACCTACGTTACTCTTCACTAATCTTTTTCTCTTCACATATCTATAGAAGCTTTTGCGGTCAGATTTATATTCCCTGCGAGCTTACTCTCATACTCTTCCCTCTTCTAATTAAACCCTTAGTCCTCCTCTGCTGAATTCTAAATTTCTCCCAGTCCTCGGGTTTGTTGCTTTTTCTGGCCAATTTATATGCCTCTTCCTTGGATTTAACACTATCCCTAATTTCCCTTGTTAGCCACGGTTGAACCACCTTTCCTGTTTTATTTTTATGCCAGACAGGGATGTGCAATAGTTGTAATTCATCCATGTGATCTTTAAATGTCTGCCATTGCTTATTCACCGTCAACCCTTTAATTATCATTCGCCAGTCTATCCTAGCCAAATCACGCCTCATACCATCAAAGTTTCCTTTCTTTTTCACGACCCTAAGCTCTTAATTAACTGTGTCGCTCTCCGTCTTAATGAAGAATTCTACCATATTATAGTCACTCTTCCCCAAGGGGCCACGCACGACCAGAGTGCTAATTAATCCTCTCTTGTTACACAAGACCAAGTCAAGGATGGCCTGCTCTCTAGTTGGCTCCTCGACATATTGGTCTAGAAAACCATCCCTTACACACTCCAGGAAATCCTCCTCCACAGTATTGCTACCAGCTTGGTTAGCCCAATCAATATGTAGATTAAAGTCACCCATGATAATTGTTGTACCCTTATTGGACGCGTCCTTAATTTCCTGTTTGATGCCATCCCCGACCTCCCTACTACTGTTTGGTGGTCTGTACACAACTCCCACTAACATTTTCTGCCCATTGGTTTTTCGCAGCTCTACCCGTTTAGATTCCACATCATCCAAGCTAATGTCCTTCCTTACTATTGCGTTAACCTCCTCTTTTTAACCATTAACACTTCCCCACCTCCTTTTCCTTCCTGTCTATCCTTCCTGAATATTGAATACCCCTGGATGTTGAGTTCCCAGCCTTGGTTACCCTGGAGCCATGTCTCTAATCCAATTACATCATACCCGTTAACAGCTATCTGCGCAGTTAATTCGTCTACCTTATTACAAATGCTCCTCGCATTGATACTCAGAGTCTTCAGGCTTGTCTTTTTAACACTCTTTGTCCTTTTAAAATTATGTTGTAATGTGGCCCTTTTTGATTTTTGCCCTTGATTTCTCTGCTCTCCGCTCTTGTTTTTCTCCTTCCTACCTTTTGCTTCTGCCCCCTTTTTACTTCCCTCTGCCTCCCTGCATAGGTTCCCGTCCCCCTGCCATATTAATTTAACCTCTCTCCCACAGCACTAGCAAACACTCCGCCTAGGACATAGATTCCGGTCCTGCCCAGGTGCAGATTGTCCGATTTGTACTGGTCCCACCTCCCCCAGAACCGGTTCGAAAACCACAGAAATTTGAATCCCTCCCCCTTGCGCCATTCCTCAAGCCACGTATTCATCTGAACTATCCTGCAATTCCTACTCTGACTAGCACGTGGCACTGGTAGCAATCCTGAGATTGCTACCTTTTGAGGTCCTACTTTTTAATATAACTCCTAGCTCCCTAAAATCAGCTTGTAGGACCTCATCCTGTTTTTTTACCTATATCGTAGGTACCTATATGCACCATGGCAACTGGCTGTTTCCCCTCCCCCTCCAGAATACGCTGCAGCCGCTCCGAGACATCCTTGACCCTTGCACCAGGGAGGCAACATACCATCCTGGAGTCTTGGTTTGCGGCCGCAAAAGTGCCTATATGTTCCCCTTACAATAGAATCCCCTCTGACTATAGCTCTCCCACTCTTTTTCCTGCCCTTCTGTGCAGCAGAGCTGCCCATGGTGCCATGAACGTTGCTGTTGCTGCCTTCCCCTGATGAGTCATCTTCCCCCAACAGTACCCAAAACGGTCTAGCTGTTTTGGAGGGAGATGACCGCAGGGGACCCCCCTGCACTACCATCCTTCCACTGCTGTGCCTGATGGTCACCTGTTCCCTATCTGCCTGAGTAACCTTTACCTGCGGTGTGACCAACTCACTAAAGGTGCTATTCATGACATCCTCAGCATCACGGATGCTCCGGAGTGAGTCCATGCGCAGCTCCAGTGCCGCAATGCGGTCTGTCAGGAGCTGCATCTGGACACACTTCCTGCACACACTAGTCAGGGACACTGGTAGCGTCCCTGACTTCCCATATAGCACAGGAGGAGCATGACATGGGTCTGGGCGCTCCTGCCATGATTTAACCCTTAGATTAACTTAATTTGATAACAGTACCAAAGGTTTCCTACTGATGAGGATAAGAAAAAGATCAAATACTCACCAATCCACCAGCCAATCATTTACCCGCTTGGCTGTGATGTCACACTTTGATTTCTTTTTACTTCTTTGTTTACCTTCTTCCCCCTACACCTGCACCAGCTGGCTCCTCGAACTCCCGCTGGTCGCGCCCTTTTATGGGCCCCTCCAACTGCAGCTGGCTGCTCCTTTGTGTGCGCACTCGGTCCGTGCAGCAGAGCAGGTCTCCAGTTGTCCTGGTTCACCCTTGCCACTGGATAAATGCCTAGCTCTGTCAAGCCCATGTGGTGGCTGATGTGCAAAGGTCACCACACGTTAGAAATATTCACGCACAGGCATCTTGCACCCCTTCAATTGGACTTTAAGACTGGAATATCGGGTCCTTCATTGAAACATCTGTGAACTCATGTGGAAGCAAGTCATCCTCGTTCGAGGGACCGCCTATGAAGATGGTGATGAGTGATGTGAGGGTTCTAGTCTATTTATTGATTAGTGGAATTGCGGGCAGCGGTTGGTGTGCATTTTTCGTTTTGGTGCGTGGCCTGCATTTCTGCTCCGTTGGGGTGGTTGATGGAGGGATTTCTACATTGGTGGGGGTGAGGTGATTTCTGCTCATGTATGGGAGGTGGGTGGATTGGCCCTGATTTCATGTCAGTGAAGATAGTGGCATGATTTCAAGTTAGTGGGGGTAGGTGCAATTTGGGGGCAGGGTGTGGTGCCTTGTGTTTTTGCTCAGTGGGGTAGGGAATTGTCGTCTGGGATTGAGGTGCCTGCACTCGTTGCTCAGTGGGTGTGGGTGAAGAATTACAGATGATTTTTCAGTCACTTTACTACTCCAGGTCTTTCAGTTTCTTACCTGTGTTCGTAGAGCAGGCCAAACAGTTATTGCTCCAGTTTGTGTGCTTCATTTTTGAAGATTAGAAACATAGAAATTAGGTGCAGGAGCAGGCCATTCGGCCCTTCGAGCCTGCACTGCCATTCAATAAGATCATGGCTGACCATTCAATCTCAGTACTCCTTTCCTGCTTTCTCTCCCTACCCCTTGATCCCTTTAGCCGTATCGGCCATATCTAGCTCCTTTTGAATATATCTAACGAACTGGTCTCAACAACTCTCTGCAGTAGGGAATTCCACAGGTTAACCACTCTCTGAGTGAAGAAGTTTCTCCTCATCTCGGTCCTAAATGGCTTACCCCTGATTCTTAGACTGTGACCCCTGGTTCTGGAACTCCCCAGCAATGGGAACATTCTTCCTGCCTCTAACCTGTCCAATCCCATCAGAATTTTATATGTTTCTATGAGATCCCCTCTCTTAGTAGCTTCAGTGTGTCCTTGGGGTCACATTTTTCATCTCTGGCTGCCAGGGTATGGCGATGCCAGAATATCTGCTCAGTTTTGCGGAAAGGGTTGGTTCCAATCCGTACCATGTGAATGAAAGGATGGGGGTGGGCAATTGTTAAAGAACGCCGTTGGGGCTAAAGGCCGCGTCTGCTTAAATGGGTCGGGGGGGGGGGGGGAGGGGAAGGGGGTGGAAGGAATACCTGCACAGTAGAGGAAGGGGTCTCGGAGGAAATATCTACTCAGTTTAAGGCATTTTGAGCTGGAGGTGCAATATCTTAATGGAGGGGGAGAGTCTGTGTCTAAAGTTAATGTCTGCTCATTGTGGTGGGGAGGGCGTGGGAGTGGGCTGAAGCTGATCGCCATACCTGCTCCACGTAAGCGGGGAGGCGGAGTTCTCACTGGCCGGTGACGTGGTCACTGGAGGAAGGGGTGGTGGGGGTTGGGGCGGAGGGTGATGTGGGCAGATCATGATTCCTTCTCATTGAGGGAGATTTCTACTTTATCTTCATTGGTGTGAATGAGCGGGGTTGGCTGCAGACTTTCACTTTGCTATTGTCATTACTGGCAGTTTTTCAGGTGGCTGACGATCCTCCTGGCTTATTGCTTCTTCACTTCTATGCTGTCTCTATTTATTGGTGTGCACTTTGTGTATTTCCTGTTTTAGTGGCATGACTGAGAAGAGTTTTGGCATCATTCTGGTTTGCTGCTTTGGGCCACTGTTCTGTCATTCTTCGGCAAATGTGATTTTTATGACCGATATTTTTCTCTCAATTTAGCTTTTCAAATGTTTCTTATACCATCTATAAATGGGGCAACTTATCTGTACGATTGGCTGATAAAGTTTTTCCAGTTGACAGTGGCTTGACTGAATACGGCTTCCATACTTGTACAAGCAAATGGTTTCTTATCACTGTTATATTTTACAATTATTTTTTGCTTGGTTTAGTACATCTTGTGGGCCCAAGATTGTAATTTTTTTTCCCGGGAGCAAATGAATTAGGATTTCTGAGGTATAAACAGAAAATGCTGGAAATACTCAGCAGGTCAGGCAGCACCTGTGGAGAGAAACAGAGTTAACGTTTCAGGTCGGTGATCTTTCGTCAGAACTGGAAAATGTTAGAGATGTAACAGGTTTTAAGCAAATACAGTGGCACGGAAAATGGGGCATGCGGGAGAGAAAAGAACAAAAGCGAAGGTCTGTGATGGGGTGGAAGGCAAGAATTTCCAGCATTTTCTGTTACTATTTCAGATTTCCAACATATGCAGTATTTTGCCTTTATTAGAATTTTGTATTATTGCAGGGTGACTTGGACAAATTAGGGCAAATGCATGGCAGATGCAGTATAAAGTAGATAAATGTGAGGTTATCCACTTTGGTGGTAAAAACAGGAAGGCAGAATATTATCTGAATGGTGACAAATTAGGAAAAGGGGAGGTGCAACGAGACCTGGGCGTCATGGTACATCAGTCATTGAAAGTTGGCATGCAGGTACAGCAGGCGGTGAAGAAGGCAAATGGCATGTTGGCCTTCATAGCAAGAGGATTTGAGTATAGGAGCAGGAAGGTCTTGCTGCAGTTGTACAGGGCCTTGGTGAGGCCTCACCTTGAATATTGTGTTCAGTTTTGGTCTCCTAATCTGAGGAAGGGCATTCTCGCTATTGAGGGAATGCAGCGAAGGTTCACCAGACTGATTCCTGGGATGGCAGGACTGACATATGAAGAAAGACTGGATCGACTGGGCTTATATTCACTGGAATTTAGAAGAATGAGAGGGGATCTCATAGAAACATATAAAATTCTGACGGGATTGGACAGGTTAGCTGCAGGAAGAATGTTCCCGATGTTGGGGAAGTCCAGAACCAAGGGACACAGTCTAAGGATAAGGGGTAAGCCATTTAGGACCGAGATGAGGAGAAACTTCTTCACTCAGAGAATTGTGAACCTGTGGCATTCTCTACCACAGAAAGTTGTTGAGGCCAGTTCGTTAGATATATTTGTTGATTCCTGGATTCTTTTACCTCAATCTGGTTCAGCAAAATTACTGAAACGAATACCGTTTGTGCTTTAAGCAAAGCAAGCTTTTATTTAAAAAGCAAATCCCGATCGGGGACTTTATCAGACAGAAGGAATGCATGTCTGTTCGAACGCACTCACTTCCTACGGACAAAGTGACGTTACATTGTCAAGGCACGATGGTTATACATTTTCGGCAAAAGATAACAAGATAGGGCCAGAGTGACATCCCAGCTCAGCCCATCTCTTTTGATCCCTCCTTCCCTTTGTCCACTCATAAGCCGACCCAAGCATGGTCCGATTTTAAACAAAGACCTTCTGTCAATGTTTCAGGTTAATAACATGATTTAATAAGACCTTGAGGTTTTTCTGCAAGCTGTGGGTTTTGTTTCAATATGTGTTAGTGTTGTAACATTTCGCAGTCTCGAGTCTGAGATGTCATGGCTATTCCTCCATGAATTGTTTGTTAGCTTATATTTGTCCCTATACAATTCCCACGTTCTCAACTTCAATGTCTCTATACATTTTTAAACATTCACATATTCAACAGGGAGTTAGATGTGACCCTTACGGTTAAAGGGATCAAGGGGTATGTAGAGAAAGCAGGAATGGGGTACTGAAGTTACATGATCAGCCATGATCATATTGAATGGTGGTGCAGGCTCGAAGAGCCGAATGGCCTACTCCTGCACCTATTTTGTATGTTTCTGTGTTTCTAGTGTTGTATGAGATGTGTCGTGTAACATTAGGTGCTGACCCGTTGTAGTTAATTACTCGTGCTCATACATGAAGACAGCTACAGGTGCATTATCTTTGGAATCTTAAGACCACTCATCATTTTTATCATATAACTGATCAATTGCCTGGGCATTCAAGGCCAAGTGCAGCATTTAGGTCAAGCAAGGCTAGAGGATGAGAGATAACTGATTTGGAACAATAATGGGGTTGGAGGCAGATGGGCAAACATGGAAGGACAGGGAGGTGGGAGCCAGAGAGAATCAGGAGGCAGAAGGAGAGATGGGGCAGTGGTAAGGAAGGATGGAGAGAGAAAGAGGAGACAGGGGAAAGGATAGAGACAGAGCGGGAAGATGACCATGGGGAGGTCTGCTCCAAACAGCTAGGTGATGTTTGGTGGTGGGGAGATAAGGAGGCTGGTTTCTGATCACCGACATAATGCTCAGTGAGGGGTGGGGTGATTCCTTAAGGGCTTTGGGGTCTGATCACCTGAGTGGTTGATGTAGATGGAGGTTAGGGAGATGTGCTCAATGAGTGTGGGAGGGAATATTGTGGGTTACGATATACTGGAGTTGAAGGCAGAGTATTTGGCTCAGTGGGGAAGGAAGTGTGGATGGACCGAAATATTTTCTCGGCATGAGGGGTCATTCCACAGATTTGTGCTCATTGTGAGAGGGAGGCCAAGTACAGGGTTGGGCACACTATATTTTATTGGGGGGAAATCTAGTGGGGGTAGGGTCCAGTTACAGTTCTTATGCTTGGGTGTGATGGGGGAAGTTGTCCTTTGGTTTGCCGCCAGAAAATGTTGTTCACTGAGGAGGTTTGAGTAGGGCGCTCTACCCTTTGCTGGTGAGCCTGCTCACTGTGGGACTGGCGATTTCCATGTATGTTTGTATTGCTTTTTGCTCATTATTTGTTTGCGGGGGGAATTGGATTGTTATTCTGACTTTCTACTCCATGAAGGTGCCCTGTTTAATTACAGGGCTTCCTTCGTAAAATTCACTGACTGACTTCAACAGAGATGCCTTTCTTTCCCCCAGTTGATTTCGCCTGAACATACAGCTTTTGCATCTGGGCCTTGGGCTGTGTTCAAATGATGTCTGTTAGTTTTGCTGTTTTCTGGGAGGCAGTAGATACAAATTTGTTTTAGAAGAACGCACCAATTGATTGTTGGTGGTTCAGCAGGTGGCTGTCAAGTAATAGGTGCTATTCCATTCCATCAGTTAGTCACACTGAGCAGCGTGTGGCCCAACCCAACATTCAGCGCAGCGGCCCTGACCTGCAAGGACCATCAGCAGGTCGGGGTCTTCACCACTTCAAGGTACAGCGCGTGCTGGAGAGCAACGGCTGTGAAGAGGGTGACTGGATTGGATGTCACCAAGATTGATTGGAGCGTGGGCAGGTACAGCAGGAGCGGCGAGGTCGGGGCGCAGGAGCGGCGAGTGGTTGTGGAGCAACGTGATCGGGGCCCAGGAGAGGCGTGAGTTCGGGGCTCAGAAGAGACGAGGGCCCAGGGGTAGCACAGGCCAGCCCACACTGCAATATGTGTGCGCACTAGGTCTATGCAGCAGAGTTGGTCTTCAGTCGTCTTGGTTAATCCTTGCCACTGGACCAAGACCTAGCTCTGTCAAGCCCGGCTGGTGTGCAACGGCCACCACACATTTAAAAAAAAATCCATGCACGGGCATCTTCCCACCCTTCAATATGTAGTTCGGGACCTGAAATATTAGGTCCTTCATTGAAACATCTGTGAACTCATCCCTTTTTGGCATGGGGAAGCAAGTCATCCTCGATACAAGGGACCGCCTATAATGATGATATGTTGACAGTGCCACCGATAGGCGTAGTACCCATTAAATCTTGAAAACGCTAAGATTTTTTTAATGGCCCTGAAATTGTGGCCCTTCCGGCTAGAATATCGAGTCCTTCATTGACACATCCGTGAACTCATGTGGAAGCAAGTCATCCTCATTCGAGGGACAGCTTATGATGATGATGATTGCCAATTTGTAACCCCTCAATTTAACTAATGGAAAGGGAGAAGAGGAGGAAAAGGGGTAATATTCACAAAAATGACATTACGAAGGAGTCACACTACTACTTGGAAAATCTATTTTATGTCGTGCACAAACTCAGTGTTATGTATGTTATATATATAAACTTGTATTTATTCTGTACAGCCACCAGAGGGCTCACCCCTGGAGTCCCAAGGGATTAGGAGCACAGGTATTTAAGGAGGCCTCACAGGTTGGAGAGGCACTCTGGAGACCTGCAATAAAAGACTACGGTCACACTTTGAGCTCAATGTTCAGTCTGACTCTTTCTCCATACATAACAATGTATGTGTGTGTGATGGTTTAAAACCTCTGCAGTGAATAAGCAGATGCATTGATTCACTGTACCTTTTTTAAAAGAATACTAGAACTTAATGAATAAATCTCACATTATTTAATGATAAATGAAACATTAGGTTAGAAATGACATTTCAAAACCTATATTTTGAAGTTTGGGAAGGTGTGATAACTATAGAATGACAGCTGTCTGGAAGCACAGTACGTCAGTACCTCAATTGAAATGTCTTAGAGTTCCTAAATCATGAGAGTGAAGCTTGAGAAAGTTTGCATAGTCATCAGAACCTAGGGATGTAGCATACTTGTAACATGCATCCACTCAACTGATGTTTTATATAATAGATACAATATTGCATTTTGTGGTGGTGAGCAAGTATGGTACAAATATTTTGCTTTACTCGTTCACAACTGCTATGAGTATAGGCACTTTAGTTAACTTACTTCAGGTGAGCTTTGTCCAGAAGAGGCTGAGTGACCTGTCCAAGTTTGAAATGGTTTTGTGGGTGGCCACACTGTAAATACAAGAAGTAAAAACTGAACATAAAGTTCAATTTTCTGATGGTGGATTTTTAAGAAGTCAGTGCATGTGAATTGATGGTGCGTGTTCGTACATGCGCCTTTTTAAATACCCCGTGTTCTTCTGGTTTTGTAATTGCCAAAAGTTACTCACCTTAACTGGAGGGGCAGGTGAAATAAGTGCAGTGATGTAGGTTGGTAAGTTGAAACCGAAGTTGAGAGATATTGCAAAATGTGATGAGACAGCACCTTGATGCAAACAGAAGAGAAGCATTTGTCTGCAGTTCTGTTAAGATTTTCACTATTGTGGTATGTAAAACAGTTAATGTAATAAGTTATTGATCACGCCAGTATTCATGAATCGGTTTTCAGATATGTAGGACTTAATTTATTCTAAAAATAAAAATGTTCCCGTTGATTTATGTGGATCCTGTGCAGTCTCTAAAATGCAACTTGATTCTAGCTTGCGTCTCACTGGTGGTAAGTTGCATGTGCTTTTTTCGTGTGAAAGGCCAATTGTGTATTATTTGACTTTTTAAATTCAAGTAAAAGTTGCTGAAACTCAGTGATTATTGGAGTTCTGTTTGTGCATATTATATCTGATCGAACCAAATACATGATGGGGGAGGCCATCTTAGACTGGGTGTTATGTAATGAGAGAGGATTAATTAACAATCTCGTTGTGCGAGGCCCCTTGGGGAAGAGTGACCATAATATGGTGGAATTCTGCATTAGGATGGAGAATGAAACAGTTAATTCAGAGACCATGGTCCAGAACTTAAAGAAGGCTAACTTTGAAGGTATGAGGCGTGAATTGGCTGGGATGGATTGGCGAATGATACTTAAGGGGTTGACTGTGGATGGGCAATGGCAGACATTTAGAGACCGCATGGATGAAGTACAACAATTGTACATTCCTGTCTGGCATAAAAATAAAAAAGGGAAGGTGACTCAACCGTGGCTATCAAGGGAAATCAGGGATAGTATTAAAGCCAAGGAAGTGGCATACAAATTGGCCAGAAATAGCAGCGAACCTGGGGACTGGGAGAAATTTAGAACTCAGCAGAGGAGGACAAAGGGTTTGATTAGGGCAGGGAAAATGGAGTATGAGAAGAAGCTTGCAGGGAACATTAAGACTTATTGCAAAACTTTCTATAGATATGTAAAGAGAAAAAGGTTAGTAAAGACAAACGTAGGTCCCCTGCAGTCAGAATCAGGGGAAGTCATAACGGGGAACAAAGAAATGGCGGACCAATTGAACAAGTACTTTGGTTCGGTATTCACGAAGGAGGACACAAACAACCTTCCGGTTATAAAAGGGGTTTGGGGGTCTAGTAAGGAGGAGGAACTGAGGGAAATCCTTATTAGCCGGGAAATTGTGTTGGGGAAATTGATGGGATTGAAGGCCGATAAATCCCCAGGACCTGATGGACTGCATCCCAGAGTACTTAAGGAGGTGGCCTTGGAAATAGTGGATGCATTGACAGTCATTTTCCAACATTCCATTGACTCTGGATCAGTTCCTATAGAGTGGAGGGTAGCCAATGTAACCCCACTTTTTAAAAAAGGAGGGAGAGAGAAAACAGGGAATTATAGACCGGTCAGCCTGACATCGGTAGTGGGTAAAATGATGGAATCAATTATTAAGGATGTCATAGCAGTGCATTTGGAAAGAGGTGACATGATAGGTCCAAGTCAGCATGGATTTGTGAAAGGGAAATCATGCTTGACAAATCTTCTGGAATTTTTTGAGGATGTTTCCAGTAGAGTGGACAAGGGAGAACCAGTTGATGTGGTATATTTGGACTTTCAGAAGGCGTTCGACAAGGTCCCACACAAGAGATTGATGTGCAAAGTTAGAGCACATGGGATTGGGGTAGTGTGCTGACATGGATTGAGAACTGGTTGTCAGACAGGAAGCAAAGAGTAGGAGTAAATGGGTACTTTTCAGAATGGCAGGCAGTGACTAGTGGGGTACCGCAAGGTTCTGTGCTGGGGCCCCAGCTGTTTACACTGTACATTAATGATTTAGATGAGGGGATTAAATGTCGTATCTCCAAATTTGCGGATGACACTAAGTTGGGTGGCAGTGTGAGCTGCGAGGAGGATGCTGTGAGGCTGCAGAGCGACTTGGATAGGTTAGGTGAGTGGGCAAATGCATGGCAGATGAAGTATAATGTGGATAAATGTGAGGTTATCCACTTTGGTGGTAAAAACAGAGAGACAGACTATTATCTGAATGGTGACAGATTAGGAAAAGGGAAGGTGCAAAGAGACCTGGGTGTCGTGGTACATCAGTCATTGAAGGTTGGCATGCAGGTGCAGCAGGCGGTTAAGAAAGCAAATGGCATGTTGGCCTTCATAGCGAGGGGATTTGAGTACAGGGGCAGGGAGGTGTTGCTACAGTTGTACAGGGCATTGGTGAGGCCACACCTGGAGTATTGTGTACAGTTTTGGTCTCCTAACCTGAGGAAGGACATTCTTGCTATTGAGGGAGTGCAGCGAAGGTTCACCAGACTGATTCCCGGGATGGCGGGACTGACCTATCAAGAAAGACTGGATCAACTGGGCTTGTATTCACTGGAGTTCAGAAGAATGAGAGGGGACCTCATAGAAACATTTAAAATTCTGACGGGGTTAGACAGGTTAGATGCAGGAAGAATGTTCCCAATGTTGGGGAAGTCCAGAACCAGAGGTCACAGTCTAAGGATAAGGGGTAAGCCATTTAGGACCGAGATGCGGAGGAACTTCTTCACCCAGAGAGTGGTGAACCTGTGGAATTCTCTACCACAGAAAGTTGTTGAGGCCAATTCACTAAATATATTCAAAAAGGAGTTAGATGAGGTCCTTGCTACTAGGGGGATCAAGGGGTATGGCGAGAAAGCAGGAATGGGATACTGAAGTTGCATGTTCAGCCATGAACTCATTGATTGGCAGTGCAGGCTAGAAGGGCCGAATGGCCTACTCCTGCACCTATTTTCTATGTTTCTATGAATTAGGGCAAACTAAGTGCTTTTGCTACTGTTACTACTGTGTTTTATCGTAGATGTTTTGGGTTTTAATTCTTGAAACAGCAGGCTTTTAGGCATTGAAATCAAATCGCTTCCATAATTTGTTCCTTCAATGGATATACTTGGATTAATCCCATTGTTAGGCGTGCCTAGAGTCAAAAGGTCATGGGTTCAAGGCCCAGGGTACTTGTACACAATCTAGGCTGACATTTCAGTGCAGTACCAAAGGAGTGCTGCACTGTTGGAGGTGCTGTCTTTTGAATGCGATGTTAAACAGAGGCACCGTCTGCCCTCTTGGATGAATGAAAAAGATCTCGCGGCACTGCTTAGAGCAGGGGAGTTCTCCAAGGTATCCTGGCCAATATTTATCCTCAACCAACATTTACTAAAACAGATTATCTGATCTTTTATCTCATTGCTGTTTGTGAAACCTTGATGTATGCAAATTGGCTGCCACATCCACATTAAAAAAACAGTGACTACACTTCAAAACTACTTCATTGACTGTAAAGCACTTTGGATGTCCTGTGGTCATGAAAGGTGCTATATAAATGCAACTTTTTTCTTTCTTTAATAAACTCATTACACATGTATGATGCTCTTAACTAACCATCGGCATTCCTCCAGTGATATTGGAAAATTTATCCAGGGTATGTATTTTTGTGTTTTACGCATTGAAGTGGCCATGTATATGTTACAGATTATCTGTTTCTTGTATATATTTGTGACCATCGATGTTTCTAACCAACTACATTGCCTTGTAGTCTATCTCGAGACTCTGTCTTCGACACGACTGTTCTCGATTCCATCCCACACCATGCCATCCGCCACCATCTCAGCACAACCCCAGCCTGGCACGAGGTTGAAAAGGCTATCCGACAATTGAAGAACGACGAGTCATCAGGAGCAGATGGAATCCCCGCCAAAGCACTGCAACATGATAGAGAAGCACTACTGGTGCGGGTCCATGACCTTCTCTTTCTTATCTGGAAGGAGGAGATCATGCCAGGAGATCAGACGCTGTAATCGTGACCATCTTCAAGAAAGGTGACTAGTCCGACTGCAGTAACTACGGAGGACTCTCCCTGCTGTCGACCATTGGGAAAGTCATCGCAGGAATCCTCCTGAATCACCACCTTCCTGTGGCTGAAGAACTCCTCCCAGAGTCGCAATGCGAATTCTGCCCACTAAGGGGCACAAAGGACATGATCTTCACCGCGCGGCAGATACAAGAGAAATGCAGGGAACAGCACCAACCCCCTGTACATGGCCTTCGACCTCACAAAAGCCTTCAATACTGTCAACCGTGAGGGATTATGGAGCGTCCTCCTCGGATTCGGCTGCCCTCAAAAATTTGTCACCATTATTTGCCTGCTCCACGATGACATGCAAGCCATGATCCTGACCAACGGATCCACCACAGACCCATTCCACGTTCGGACTGGGGTCAAGCAAGGCTCTGTCATCGCACCAACGCTCTTCTCGATCTTCCTTGCTGCAATGCTCCATCTCGCCCTCTGCAAGCTTCCCGCTGGACAAACAGGAATCTATTCAACCTCTGCCGCCTCCAGGCCAGACCCAAGGTCGTCCCATCCTCAGTCGCCGAACTACAGTACGCAGACGACACCTGCGTCTGTGCACATGCGGAGGCCGAACTCCGAGCCTTCGTCAACACCTTCATCAAGGCGTACGAAAGCATGGGCCTTACACTAAACATTTGTAAGACAAAGTTCCTCTACCAACCTGCCCCCGCCACACAGCATTGCCCCCCCCTCCCCCCAGTTATCAAAATCCACGACGAGTCTTTGAACAATATGGACCATTTTCCATACCTCGGGAGTCTACTATCAACAAGGGCAGACATCGATGACGAGGTCCAACACCGCCTTCAGTGTGTCAATGCAGCCTTCGGTCTCCTGAGGAAGAGAGTGTTTGAAGACCAGGAGCTGAAACCTGGCACCAAGCTCATGGTCCACAGAGCAGTGGTGATACCCGCCCTCATATGCCTCAGAGACATGGACTATCTACAGCAGGCACCTCACAGCACTGGAGAAGTACTACTAACGCTGTCTCTGCAAGATCCTGCAAATCTATTGGCAGGATGGGCGCACCAACATCTGTGTCCTTGCTCAGGCCAACATCCTCAGCATCGAAGCACTGACCACGCTCGATCAGCTCTGCTGGACGGGCCACATCGCTTGCATGCCTGATACGAGACTCCCAAAACAAGCGCTCTATTCGGCAAGCGAGCCCCAGGTGGGCACAGGAAACGCTTCAAGGACACCCTCAAAACCACCTTGAAAAAATGTAATCCCCACCAGCACCTGAGAATCCCTGGCCCAAGACCACCCAGAGTGGAGAAAAAGTATCCAGGAAGGCGCTGAACACCTCGAGTCTCTTCACCGAGAGCAAGCTTGAAGCCAAGCGTCGACCGCAGAAGGAACGCATGGCAACCCAGGCACCCCGACCCACCTGTTCCTTCAACCACCGTTTGTCCCACCTGTGACAGAGACTGTAGGTGCCGCATTGGACTCTTCAGTCACCTGAGAACTCATTTCTAGTGTCGACTCCGAGGGACTGCCTATGATGATGATGATGATGATCTCCTGCATTTCAGCAGTCAAACATGAATTCCACAATAGGCCATTTTTTTGGCTGGCACTTGTAGGCTAAGAGAAGCAGTATACGAGAATCTGGCAAAGAAATGTTGTTGCATGTTTCTCACATTCATCTTGCTAGTCTTACATAACTTCAGTAGGATAAAACAAGAGAAGGTATTTTTATTTTGTACTGTTAATGGGAACTGGAAAAAATTCCAAAAGTAAATAGTGCACCTGAGAAGTAGAGCTGCACTAAACTAGATCGAAGTTCTGTTACAGCATTGCCTCTGTAATTTGTATAGTGACTTCCCTCAATCTGTAAAGTCTCGCGTACATCTCAATTACACTGATGTTGTTCTGTTGAACTTATTTTTCTCTTGCCTCTTGATTGTACCATTCTTAATTAGGATCATGTTTCTTAAGTTTCTGATGCTATAAGTGAAATAATGTACCATCTATAAAGTCTTGGTAGTACAGTTTCTTGTATGTAGGAAATTCTGTTAATTTTGGGTTAAGCTTGGTGCGGCCATACAATTGGGAGCAAATGATGGACAGAATTAAGAGACAAAAAAGCATTTCTATCTGGCAGTATTCAGCAATCAAAATCATCAGAAAATTATGTTCAGGTTACAGAATATAACATGCTGATTTTGATAACGGAAACTAACTATGCATCAGGTTAAAATGTATAAAACCAAAGAATAAATAGAATATTTTGCACCGTGTAGCAAAAATGATTTATTAAGGTTTTAATCAAAAGTGAAACAGATCCAGTAATATACTGGTGCAATGTCTATTGTTTAAATATGTTGAAAATAGCATTATAATGTCTTATAGATACTGTAATATATTGTCGCATCAGGGAAAATGCATTCTAGATGTAAAGAATTCACTAAATATATTCAAAAGGGAGTTAGATGAAGTCCTTACTACTCGGGGGATCAAGGGGTATGGCGAGAAAGCAGGAAGGGGGTACTGAAGTTTCATGTTCAGCCATGAACTCATTGAATGGCGGTGCAGGCTAGAAGGGCTGAATGGCCTGCTCCTGCACCTATTTTCTATGTTTCTATGTTTCTATGAATGAAACCATTTGAGCAGCTACGGTGTAATTGAAAATGGAGCTGAATTTTGTACTTACAAAACATTTAATGCGCATGTGTGTAATACTGATATTCTCTTAATTATATACTGTAATTTTCTTTTTGGATGAATGTCTAAAGCGTCAGAATGAGACAAACAGATTTGAATGTTTAAGAAAATGGTGCAACATAGAAAGAAAGCCAGAAAAGAGAAATTTTATGGAGGCCCCAAAATAATACATATGTAGGTGGAGGATGATAGTTGACTTCATTAGTGTTTCTCATTTATATGCGCTGCCTGTTCTTCTGCAGTAAAATGAATATTCTGATGCCCTGTTTGAAAAAGATGATGCATTTCAATATGTCACATACATTTAGAGGGTATGAAAGTATACCTTTTTAGTTTCCCTTTTCTTTCTGGATACTAAGGAGAGTTAAGTAAGACTCCAAGGGTATTTTTCTAAAGGTAGATGGGTATATTTGTTCTTTGCAGACATTCCAATTTTTAAAACTTAATTTCAGACACTGTTGGTATCTAAAATATTTCATACAAAGACGCTGAAGGTATTGATGGATGATGCAGAATTTACATTAAAAGCTACTTGAATTTGGGATAGCATTTAATTTCTTTGTGTGTTTATATTCGCTGTTTCTAACTAAGGTGAAACTAGAAAGATGGTTCTGGGAACTCCGAGAATGATTCTGGAAATTTCAGGACGACTGAAACCTGTGAAACATCATTTAACCCCTCACCCCAGCCCAGGCAGAAATGTGAAGATCTTTCATAATATGTAGATGTTGCATTGAAAATCCCCCAGAAATTTTCAGTATCCTCTGGTGCGGCAGTCATTTTCAGAGCACATTTGATGGACTGAAAAAATAAGCAAAGATTTACTGGTTAAGATTTTATCACGGAAAAAATTTGACTGGAAATATCTGTATGTATCCTTATGCTGCTGGTATCCATTGCACCATTGTCAGTCATGCCTTTCAAAAAAACCCTCAGTCCCCCTGGCAGTAGTTGATATCTAGGGAGTATGTAAGACAATTTATAGTGATCTTGAGCTGTGCAATTTCAGCAACTGTAACGGAAACTTCTTTTCCCCTGAAGACTTCCAAGAGTAAAAAGGTCATTTCACTATCTTAATGTAAGTTAGAGACTTCCCCAGCTGGTGTAGTTTCTAGTCCGATGGTCTGCGATGAGGAAGATAAATCTAATTCTTCTCCACATTAAATGGGTGATCCAGACTAGAGATGGAGAGTAACATGAAGGTGGAGTATGAATGCTCAGAATTCAAACACTGGGGAACTTGCTTCTCCAAACAGTCTGCTTGATAAATGATTACAACCTTTGTTGCATAGACTCAAACACTGTTCTTTTAAAACTTTTTTTTTTAGCTGCTATCCACTCCTCCCTGCTGGAGTCTTGTTGGTTTATGACTCCTTGTCCTCCCTAGTTTTTTTTTAAAAGTCAAAAGTTCACAGATAGATGCAAAAACACAATGGCAAAAGTTCATAGAAAGATGCAAAAACTACAGAGTAGTGATATTGGAGGACTTCAGTTATCTTAATATAGACACTGGATATTAACAGTGTAAAGGGCAAAGAGGGGGAGCACTTTCTTGATCAGTGTGTTTCCAGCCCAACGAGGAAGGACGCAGTGCTGGGTCTAGTTCTGGGGAATCAAAACTTTGTGGGCAAAAGAGTAATTGAATAAAGAGGAGATGGTTTGGGTACAGAGTAGACACATTCCTATGACGGGGAAAGGAAGGGCATCCAATGTTAGAGATCCCTGGATGACTAAAAATATAGAGGTTAAAATAACACAGAAAAAGGAGGCTTCTGACAATAAAGTAGAGAACCAAGCTGAACATAGAAAGTACAGAGGAGATCTAAAAAAGGGAATGAGAGGCAAAGAAAGAGTATGAGAGTAGTTTAGGGGCTAACATAAAGGGGAACTGAAAAGCCTTTTATAAATACATAAATAGTAAAAGGGTAGTCAAAGGAAGGATGAGACCGATTAGGGACCAAAAAGGAAATCATCGTATGGAGGCAGAGAGCATGGCTGAGTTACTAAATGAGTACTTTGCATCTGTCCTCGCTAGAGAAGAGGATACTACCAATGTAGCAGTAGCGATAATATGATTAAAAATAAAGAGGATGTACTTAAAAGGTTGGCAGTCCTCACAGCAGAAAAGTCACCCAGTCTGGATGGGGTGCATCCAAAGTCACTGAGGGAAGTAAGGTTGGAAATTGCAGAAGCTCTGGCCTCAATCTTCCAATCCTCTTTGAATATGGGGGTAGTGCCAGAGGACTGGAAGATTGTAAATGTTGCACTCCTGTTTTTTTTTTAAAGGGGGCAGGGATAACCTAGCAACTACAGGCCAGTCAGCCTAACGTCATTGGTGGGGGAACATTTTGAGACAATAATCCGGGACAAAATTATTTGCCATTTGGAAAGCTTTGGCTAATAACTGAGTCAGCATGGATTTGTTAACCTGATCGAGAATGGAGGGTTGATGAGGGTAGTGCGGTTGATGTTGTGTATATGGACTTTCAAAAGGCATTTAACAAAGTACCACATAATAGACTTGTTAGCAAAATTAAAGCCTATGGGATTAAAGGGACAGTAACAGCATGGATACAAAATTGGCTAAGGGACAGAAAGCAGTGCTTAGTGGTGAGTGGTTGTTTTTCAGACTAGAGGGAAATATACAGTGGTGTTCTGCATGGGTCAGTATTAGTGTTGTGTATGGAGAAAGAGTCAGACTGAGCTCAAAGTAAAGTGTGACCGTAGTCTTTTATTGCAGGTCTCCAAAGTGCCTCTCCAACCTGTGAGGCCTCCTTAAATACCTGTGCTCCCAAGGGATTATGGGATCCCTTGGGACTCCAGGGGATGAGCCCTCTGATGGCTGTACAGAGTAAATACAAGTTTATATATATAACAATTAGGACCACTCCTTTTTTTGATGTTTGATATTAAAGACCTGGACTTGGGTATTCAGGGCATAATTTCAAAGTTTGCAGATAATATGAAAGTCTGAAATGTAGTGAATGAGGATAGTAACCAACTTCAGGAGGATATCGACAGACTGGTAAAATGGACAGACACATGGCAGATGAAATTTAATGCAGTGAAGTGATATATGTTCACAAGACTTAATAAAACCCCAGTCAGTTGGGTTTAGGTCATCCACGATGAGGTATGCAGTTGTGAGTCTAGTAGATGAATTGGTAATGTATAGTGTGATTGTTAAACCTTTGTTAATAAACCAACGAGTTCTTAATAGCAATGTGTTGCTATGAATTCTTAAGCAAAGAACCCATGAAGTAAATACACTTCAGCAGGCAGAATGAGGAGAGGCAATATAAACTGAATAGTACAACTTTAAAGGGGGTGCAATAACAGAGAGACCTGAGGATGTACGTACACAATCTTTGAAGGTGGCAGGACAAGTTGAGAAAGCTGTTAATAAAGTCAAGTATCACATGTGCTTTATTAATAAAGAGGAATAGAGTACAAAAACATAGAAGTTATGCTAAACCTTTATAAAACACTGTTAGGCCCCAGCTTGGAGTATTGTGTTCAATTCTGGGCACCACACTTTAGGAAGGATGTTAAGGCCTTGGAGAGAGTGCAGAAAAGATTTACTAGAATGCTACCAGGAATTCGTGACTTCAGTTATGTGGTAAGACTAGAGAAGCTGGGGTTGTTCTCCAAGCAGAGAAGGTTAAGGGGAGATTTGATAGAGGTGTTCAAAATCATGAATGGTTTTGATACATTAAATAAGGAGAAACTGTTTCCAATGGCAGAAGGATCGGTAACCAAAGGACACAGATTGGCAAAAGAACCAGAGGTGACATGAGGAAACATATTTTTACATAGCGAGTTATGATCTGTAATGCACTGCCTGAAAGGGTGGCAGAAGCAGAATCAATGGTAACCTTCAAAAGAAAATTGGATAAATTCTTGAAGGTAAAAAAATTACAATGCTTGTGGGAAGGAGCAAGGGATTGGGATTAATTGGATAGCTTTACCAAAGAGCTGGCACATACATGATGGGCCAAATGGCGCCTCCTGTGCTGTAACATTCTATGATCACTTATTACCAAGTAGCCTGTATTTATAAAGTTCCACAAAGAAATTTAGAACTTCAGGTCAGAAATATCAAATTACAATATCTGCTGTTTAGTGTTGCTTTTAATGGCCAACATTTTTTGTCTGCCGAACAGTGATATTAAATAAAATGTTATGGTCCAGGCAGCTACTGATGTTCACAGATCAACAAGCAGTGTCCCTCCCTCCTGCCACCTTACCAAAAAAGCCATGAATACCAATGTTACAGTAAAGCTGCTGACAAGAAAAAAAATCACATAGGATTAAATTTGATATACGGCACTGAAACAGGCCATTCGGCCCAACCAGTCCATGCAGGCTTTTATGCTCCACTCGAGCTTTCCTCATCTAAATCTATCAGCATAACCCTTTATTCCCTTCTCCCTCATATGCTTGCCTAGCCTTCCCTTAAATGCATCTATACTATTCGCTTCAACCACTCTCTGTGGTAGCGAGTTCCACATTCTTACCACTCTTTGGGTATAGAAGTTTCTTCTGAATTTCCTATTGGATTTCTTGGTGACTATGGCCTCTAGTTAGGCTCTTTCCCACAAATGCAAACATTCTCTCTGTATCCACTCTATCAAAAGCTTTCATAATTTTAAAGACCTCTATTAGGTCACCCCTCAGACCCAGCTTGTTCATACTTTCCTGAAATGTATACCCTCACATTTCTGGTATCCTTGTAAATCTTCTCTGCATCCTCTCCAGTGCCTTTATATCCATTTTATAATATGACGACCAGAACTGTACGCAGTACTGAAAGTGTGGTCTAACTAAGGTTTGCTTCAGGTTTAGCATAACTTCCCTACTTTTCAATTCCATACCTCTAGAAATAAACCCTAGTGCTTGGTTTGCTTTTTTTATTGCCTTGCTAACCTGTGTTGCAACTTTTAATGAAATGTGTATGTGTACTCCGAGATCCCTTTGTTCCTCTACCCCACCTAGACTCGCACCCTCCAAGTAATAAGTGACCTCCCTATTCTTCCTTCCACAATGTAATACCTCACATTTATCTGTGTTGAATTTCATTTGCCAATTATATATCCATTCTGCCAGTTTATTAATGTCCTCCTGTAATTTGTTGCAGTCCTCCTCAGTATTGACTATTGACCCAGTTTGGTGTCATCTGCAAATTTAGAAATTGTGTTTTTGATTCCAAAGTCTAAATCGTTAATATAACTTGTGAACTATATTAGTAACATAAAGTAATCTTTTAGTTGGCTTAGTTTAAATTAAAGCTTGTAATATTTGGAGAAAATCAGTGAGCTTTCACTGAGGTAGTAGTTGATACTATTAGCCTATTGATAAATATAGCCCTCCCTTGTAATAGTGCTTACTAAAACCTTTGTGGTTCTATATTTAATTTTCACCTTGGTTTCTCTTCTTTTCCCCCCCCCCACCCCCACCCCCACCCCTCTACAAAGCAAATGGAATCGAGCGGTTGCTTTAATCGGAGCTCATCAAAATTATATATAGTGCTTCTAAGGGGAGAACCCTTTTATAATATCTGAAGTTGTTTGTAGAACACTTCAAAAAGCGCATTATTCATGTTTTAAAATTTATTTTTATTTTGATTTAACAAATTAGAATTCGTATATACTGGCATAGGTTGAAAGGTCCCGAGGGTTCCGGTTAAGGGAGGTTCAATCTGTAGTTCCTTTACAGCAACACATCAAAAAATTTGTGTGTGTCATGTATGCAACCTTCATACAACTGTAACCATCATGTAACTGTAACCGTCATGCAACCACACTGTACACCGTATATATGTCCTGGAAATGCACACCTTGACCACAGGGAGTGAACTTGTGGGAGACACTCCTCACCTGGGCACTCGGGTATTTAAAGGGAGGTCCCACGCAGGGTCATCTCTTCTTAGTCCTGGAAATAAAGAAAGGTCACGCAGTGACCATGTCTGCAGTACATGCCTCGTGTGATTCAGTAGCAAGGTGTAGGGACATCACATTTGGCGATGAGAAACGGGAATCACCGAACCACGAGGATGGCCACCGGTAGCACAGAGGAACGTTACTGTGTGGGTGACGACTGGGACGACTTCGTTGAGAGACTCCAGCAGAGTTTTGTCACGAAGGACTGGCTGGGAGCGGCAGGGGCTGACAAGCGGAGGGTGCATCTACTGACTAGCTGCGGACCAAAGACGTATGCGCTGATGAAAGATCTGCTCGCACCCAAGAAGCCGGCGGACAAGTCCTTCGAAGAGCTCAGCCAGCTGGTCAGTGAGCATCTCAAACCGGCGAGTAGCGTACACATGGTCCGGCACCGGTTTTACACACACCGGTGTCGGGAGGGACAAAACATCTCTGACTTCGTTGCGGACCTGCGGCGCTTGGCCAGTCTCTAAGTTCACAGACGCCTGCAGGGTGGAGATGTTAAGGGATTTCTTCGTTGAGGGCATTAGTCATGCCGGGATTTTCGGGAAGCTCATCGAGACCAAGGACTTGACTTTAGAAAGGGCGGCGTTGATAGCTCAGACCTTCATGGCAGGGGAAGAGGAGACCAAGCTAATTTATGCGCGCAGCTCTGGTTCCAACGTGGCGATGGACCAGGGAGTTAACATTGTGAACGCGGCTCAGGACCCCGCAGGCAGGCAAGGGCATTTTGAAACCGGCCAGGCAGCAACAGACACTAGGGTGGGCCTGCAACAGGGACAATGAAAAGGGGATCGGCAATTCACGCCATCTCGAGGAACAATGCGTCCCGTGATGGGACCATTGACACCCACCATCAGAGTGCTTTGTCCCTTTGGTTGTTGCTATTAGAGAGGAATGCCTGGTAACAGCCCCATTGTTAACAATAACCTCAGCTCATGCTGGAGGTGTGGGGGTAGACATGCTACGAAAAGCTACAGGTTCAAGCAATTTATCTGTAGGAATTGCAACATCAGTGGACACTTGGCCAGAATGTGCAGGAAGGCTGTAGCGAGGCTAATCTACGAGACAGAGGAACCACACGAGGGGTCTGCAATGCAGGATGATGCTTGGGGCAAAGCCATGGATGCTGAAGTTCAGCGGGTTCATGTGGCTGACGTCCACAGCTCATATACCAAAACGCCACCCATGATAAGTTTTATTGAATAGCATCCCGGTGCGCATGGAGCTTGGACACAGGAGCCAGCCAGTCCCTTATGAGCGCCCAACAATTTGAGAGACTATGGCCACACAGAGCTAGCAGGCCAAAACTGGAACGCATTGACATGCAACTATGGATATACACCAAAGGGATCATCCCAGTGCTAGGCAGTGCAAACTTGGTAACGCATAATGGGTCAGAGAACCGGCTGCCACTCTGGATTGTCCCGGGAAACGGCCCCGCACTTTTGGGGAGGAGCTGCCGAGCCGAGATGAACTGGAAATGGGGGGATGTGCACGCCATTTCATCTGTGGAGCGAAGCTCATGCTCACGGGTCCTACCAGAAATTCGGCGCACTGTTTCAACCCGGTGTCGGGACTTTCAAGGGCACCAAAGTAGTGATACGCATCACCCCGGATGCCAGACCCAGTGCACCACAAAGCCAGAACGGTGCCGTATGTGATGCGTGAGAGAATTGAAAGTGAATTGGACAGGCTGCTCAGAGAGGGCATAATTTCGGCAGTTGAATTCAGTGACCGGGCAAGCCCCATCGTTCCTGTTCTCAAAGCGGATGGCTCGGTCAGGATTTGTGGCGACTACAAGGTCACCATCAACCGAGTGACACTGCAGGACCAATACCCGCTTCCGAGAGCGGAGGACTTTTTTGCCATGCTGGCAGATGGCAAGCTGTTCACCAAGTTGGACCTCACTTCAGCCAGTTCCTGAATCATGTAGGTTGAAGAATCCAAGCTTCTGACCACCATCACGACGCACAAGGGGCTATTTATCTACAACAGGTGTCCATTTGGCATTCGTTCGGCGGCCGCTATCTTTCAGAGAAATATGGAAAGCTTGCTTAAATCCATTCCTGGAACGATCGTATTCCAAGACGACATCCTAAACGGGTCGAGACACTGAGGAACACCTCCAAAACCTGGGGGAGGTGCTACGCCGACTGGACCAGGTAGGCTTGCGGTTGAAAAAGCCCAAGTGTGTGTTTTTGGCCCCAGAGGTCAAGTTTTTGGGCAGGAGAGTTGCTGCAAACGGGATCCGGCCCACCGAAGCTAAAACTGAGGCGATCCGCCGGGCGCCCAGACCCGGCAATACATCGGAGTTGCGATCATTCCTGGGACTTTTGAACTATTTCAGGAACTTTCTGCCGAACTTCAGCACATTGTTGGAGCCGTTACACGTGCTCTTGCGTAAAGATTGTGAATGGTTTTGGGAGGGGCAGTCAAGAACGCGCTTTCAATAGAGCGCGGAACCTCCTTTGTTCTAACAAGCTGTTGACCTTGTACGACCCCTGTAAAAACAAAAAACTGGTTTTAACGTGTGATGCATCATCCTATGGGGTTGGGTTCGTGTTGCAGCAGAGTAATGATGACAGCCGACTCCAACCGGTGACTTATGCCTCCAGGTCGCTCTCCCAGGCAGAGCGTGGATACGGCATGGTCGAAAAGGAAGCACTCGCTTGTGTTTACAGTGTGAAAAAGATGCACCAGTACCTTTTCGGTAGGCGGTTCGAGCTAGTAACGGACCACAAGCCGTTAACATCCCTGTTGTCCGACAGCAAGGCCGTCAATGCCAATGCGTCAGCTCGCGTACAGTGATGGGCTCTCACGCTGGCTGCGTATGACTATACCATACGGCACCGGCCAGGCACCGAGAATTGCGCTGACGCGCTCAGCAGGCTCCCACTGGCCACCATCGAGGGGGCGTCGGTGGCCGGGAATTGACTCGGACCTGGAACATTGTGTTCGCAGGTGCACGACGTGTGCCCAGCTGGGCAGTGCCCCCAGGGAGGCCCCACTCAGTCCGTGGCCCTGGCCCACCAGGCCATCGTCACGCGTTCACATAGACTACACAGGCCCGTTCATGGGAAAAATGTTCCTGATCGTTGTCTATGCATATTCTAAATGGATCGAGTGCATCATATTAAACTCGTGCACGACATCCATCACAGTGGAGAGTCTGCACACGGTTTTCGCGACCCACGGCTTGCTGGACATTCTGGTCAGCGACAATGGCCCGTGCTTCACCAGCCATGAATTCTCGGAGTTTATGTCGGGTAATGGTATCAAACACGTCCTGACAGCGCCGCTCAAGCCGGCTTCCAATGGCTAGGCGGAACCAGCGGTCCAAGTCATAAAACAGGGCTTGCTCTGTATCCAAGGACCCTCCCTTCGGCACCGCCTATCGTGCCTCCTGCTGGCCTACAGGTCCCGCCCGCATTCGCTCACGGGAGTCCCGCCAGCGGAACTACTCATGAAACGCACACTTAAAACGCGGCTGTCCCTCATTCATCCAGCCCTGGCAGACATTGTTGAGGGCAAGCGCCAGTCCCAAACCGAGTGCCATGATCGAAACACAAGGGGGAGGTGTATAGAAATCGATGACCCGGTATTAGTTCTTAACCATGCTTTGGGACCCAAGTGGCTTGAGGGCACCGTAATTGGCAAAGAGGGGAACAGGGTCATAGTGTCAGACTCAACAATGGGCAGATATGCCGCAAACACTTGGACCAAGTAAAGAAAAGGTTCAGCATAGACACTGAGGAACCTGAGGAAAAGCATGAGATGTTACCCACACCACTGCCAGTGGACGAGCAACAAGGACATTCACTAACATGCACAGTCCCTGCGGCCAGCCCGAACAGGCCGGAATCACCTCAGGTGACAGAGACACATGCCAAGGCTCAGCCACGAGAGAGCGTCGACCACCTGAGAGACTTAACCGTTGACACAAAAAGACGTGAGGGGGGAGGTGATGTCATGTATGCAACCTTCATACAACTGTAACCTTCATGTAACTAATTTTCATGCAACCACACTGTACACTGTGTATATGTCCTGGGAATGCACACCTTGACCACAGAGGATGAACTTGTGGGAGACACTCCTCACCTGGGCACTCTGGTATTTAAAGGGAGGCCCCATGCTGGGTCATCACTTCTTGGTCCTGGGAATAAAGAAAGGTCACGCACTGACCGTATCTGCAGTACATGCCTCGTGTGATTCAGTAGCAAGGTGCAGGACACCACAGTGTGTATAAAGCTTCAAGACACAGCATGTGACAAATAAGGAAAGTTAGTTATTTCTTGCACATTTAAATCCATTTTATAGTTGTACTAAAGATGTTATGATAACTGCATGGCATATAATGAATTAAATAGTGGTAGTAATGAAAAAATGTAAAACTGTGTTGTATAACTACCACAATAGTTGACTGCAGAAACCTAAATTTAAATATCTTGGTGGTTTGCCAAAGGTTTAAAAAAGCATTTACAGATGATGTACGGTATATTATTGTAATGTGTTTTGTATAAGTAATGAGTTTAATAATAGAAGTCTGCATTCAGTACAAGTGTTATAAATGCTGGTGTTGTGCTGAGATTTGCAATGTTAATTTTTTGTGAAAAGTGGACATTGTAAAATGTATAAATTAAGACATTGCATTTTTTTTAATATAACGCACTTGATTTGCAAACTGAAAAAAACCGCTCAGATTTACACTTGTATAATATCAGCTGTAGGGACTGGTGACAACTTACTTTACTGTTCGGTTTACATTTTATAACCGACTTTTAGAACCACACTCGCGTTGATTTTCCATGAAACTATGAAACCCAACTGTTAAAATTAGATGAATTATGATGGCGTAATATTGTTCTTGCTGCTGTGTATCACCAGCATATTGCCCAATAAAGCACTGTGTGACAATGACTTAATTATTGCAGTTCATTATATTTTTAAGGATGTTTTGAAGTACTGGTTACCTGCAAAGCATACTTTTCACCTTTAAAAGTGTGTCTGGATTGGTACTTAAAAAAAAAAAATCCTTTCACTGATGGCACACTGCTAGTAAAATTATTTATCTCCAGTAGAACAGTTCCTAATCAGAACAATTCCAACTTATTCCAAAACATTTAATAATTGTCAAAGGAGGAATTTTCTAAACATATTGGCCCGGATTTTGCAGTCAGCGGCGAAGGGACGGCGCTCACCATTCACCTTGAAAAAAGTTGCTTACGAAGTTTTAGTAGGCTCGAGAACGCAGACTTGGAAGTTTGAATCTTTGTGCCATCTACGGGGGATCTGTTGGGTCTGTGAACAGGGCAGGCAGCAGGGAAACTGATCAACCAATCAGATTGAATAATCCTTACAGCTGGCAAAGTAGGAAATATAAATTACATTTAAATCATTGTACAGAAAGCAAAATAAAGATTGGAGCATACACATGGGATTAAGGGAGAAATTTAAATAGCAAAATACAGACTTTTTAAGAATGTATTTTTAATTTTGTTTAAAAAATAAATCTGCAACATTTAAATTTTGTTCTGATGGCATGAGACGCCACACTTGTAAAATTAATTTTTCAGGGCCAGAAAGGTTGTTGAGTAATTATGACTTAGTACACCATTAAAAACGTAGTTACTCCTGCTTGAACAAGGCATGACTTTTCATCCATCTTTACAGCGAGAATAGTGGGTAATCAGTGATTTCTCTGTAGATTCTATCTGCGAAGACTGCAACAGCGCACCCTGTGGGGGAGCAGGGTATCTTTGACAGAAACCTCTGGATTTCTGCATTTAAATGCACATGTGCGGACACCAGAATTTGATGTCAGTTTTACCGAGCAATATGGCAATCGCTGACAGACTCGCTGTTATTACTCCTGCAAATGCTGAGCCATTGTCCCATTTTCATCGGGTTTGTGGCAGACTGTCTTAGATTTGCCATGCAAATCTGGGAAAATCTCTCTACAGCATGAAATTTAGCAACATAGTTTTTCTAGATATTAAGAAAGAACTAACGCATTTCATCATCATCGTCATCAAATGCGGTCCCTCGAAATCGAGGAAGACTTGCTTCCACTATAAAAGGGAGTTCTTAGATGACTGACCAGTCCAATATGGGAATTACAGTCTCTGTCACAGGTGGGATGGACAGTCGTTAAAGGAAAGGGTGGGTGGGACTGGTTTGCCGCATGCTCCTTCCGCTGCCTGCGCTTGGTTTCTGCGTGCTCTCGGCGACGAGACTCGAGGTGCTCAGCGCCCTCCCGGATGCTTCTCCTCCACTTAGAGTGGTCCTTGGCCAGGGACTCCCAGGTGTCGTTGGGGATGTTGCATTTTATCAAGGAGGCTTTGAGGGTGTCCTTGAAACGTTTCCTCTGCCCTCTGCCCTTGCCGTGCAGGAGTTCCGAGTAGAGCGCTTGCTCTGGGAGTCTTGTGTCAGGCATGCGAACAATGGTGGCCCACCCAGTGGAGCTGATTGAGTGTGGTCAGTGCTTCGATGCTGCATCTTTCAGAAATATCTGAAACCGACTTGCTTTTTAGTGCAGCCACTGTTATGTTGGTGAACACAAATTTACACAAGGTAATACCTCACAAGTTTGGGCCACTTCTCACAAGGCATATTGTCCGAATCCCAGCTCAGCACCAACATTTCTAAACCAGTCTGAGGTTGGATTCAATAAAGGAGAGTTTTCATAGAATTTATAAATTACAACACAGAAGGAGGCCATTTTGCAGTACCTATGCTGATCCTGAGGCTCTTTCCTGTAACCCCATTCCCCTCAAATCCTGTTATATTCCTCTTTTAAAATGCATATCCCCATCCCTTTTAAATTATGTTTAGTCTCTGCCTCAATGACCACTTGTAGTGAAGCATCCCACTACTGGTGTTCAGTTCAAAATCTTCCTTCTCCCTTCCCTTTTCGTTCTTGTGAGAATCCTGAGTTTCCGACCCTTTATTCCCCATTCACCCACCAGTGGAAGCAATCTTTCACTTGGCTGCTCCTCTCGGCACTGCTCCCACTCTCCTTGCAGCTGCTGTTGCTTCTCCTGGCTCTGCAGGAAATAACCCTCACCTATTTCTCGGTCTCCCTCTCTTCCCCCACCCCCCCCCCCCCACCCTAGTGTCACTCTCTTTCTCTCGACTTCCAATCACACACACACTCTTACCCCCTGCAAACCCCAATCGCCTGCTCCCTAGATCTTGTTCATCCTCTTCCAACCAGTCTCACACCTCTCCTCACTCCATGTCTCTCTCTCTCATTCTCTCTCTCTCATTCTCTCTCTCTCCCCCCCCTCTCCCCTTGCCCTCAGAATTACAGCTGTTTCTCCCCTAAACTAGGGCCAACTCCCTGTGGTGGCAGGGGGAGGTGATGTTTCTGAGTTGCACAGTCTTCCATGGCGACAGCTGATGATCTCGTTTTGTGTGTTGGGTTGGGAGGCTCTACTGTGGCAAGACATTAATGTGCGACGTTCTCCTCAGCTGCTACCAGTAGTCAGGGAGACTCTTGGACAATCTGGGGAGCTGGCAACCCTAGGATGTCTGCAGATCTCTAACTTAGCCTGTGGTTCAGGTTAACTCTTTCCAGAAGAGTCATCAACATTTTGTGGTCTACAGTCCTTGGGCCGTGACAAAAAATGGTTAAAATATAAGTGGTAGAATGCATTCTTCTTTTGTGCGCTTTGTAGCAAGCAGAAACCTCAATCCATCAACCTTATCTAAAGTTTACAGGCAAACCTTGGACACATTGCAACTACAAGGAACTGCAAAGTAGTATATGGAACAATTTGTACGCTTTCATTAAGCACTACTGTTTAAATTCATTGTGTGCAGATGATTTACATTTTGGCAGCTCTGTCCTAATCAGGGTCTAGGTTTGCTCTCGAGTCCTCCTTGTTCTAATGTCGAGACTGAAGGATCATCTGTGACAAAAATAAACCATTTTTGTCAATAATGTGTTCCAGTATTGGCGGCTTTCTTCCTGTCATGGGAGTTATTGAATTAACAACTTGGATTTATATAGTGTCTTTCACAACCAATGAAATTCCTGTACTTTTGAAGTGTAGTCACTGCTGTAATGTAGGGAAACGTGGCAGCCAATTTTGCGTTCCGCAAGGTCCCACAAACAGCAAATGATCAAATAATTTGTTTTAGTGATGTTGTTGAAGAGGTAAATGTTGTCCGGATTAACTTCCCATATCATTGAACAGTGCTTTGGGATATTTTATGTCCATCAAAGATTGCAAATGGGGTCTCAGTTTAACGTCCCATCCAACAGTGCAGCACTCCTTCAGTACTGTTCTGATATGTAAGCTGAGGTTACGTGCTCAAGTCTCCAGAGATGCAAGAATGCTACCACTGAGCCAAGTTTAAAAACTAGGTTCACTTCTAGATAATTGTCCAACTTGTTTTTAAAAACAACAATAACCAGAATATAAATGTTTTGTCTGTCCAGATGTTAATTCAATTCAAATACATGAATTTTATGCTTTTTATTTGCATCTATGTTTGATGGCTCTTTTGGAGTTTGAGACAATTTAAATCTCCTTTGTCCGAGTTATATTATTTGAAAATTATTTCATGGTCTGTCTTGTTAAAGTTGAGTGGCCTGCCCATCTCTCCAATAGGTTTAGACAGACTAGAGAGTCTCAAAACTGTTACGTAAAGGTTCAGCTACCTTCTGTTCCATCCAATTTACATTACAGTTTAGCATAGCTAACATGGCTTTTTATTTTCTGTTTTCTAAGGAAAGATAGTTAAGCCTGTAGCTAGTGTAAATTATCTAAGGTTATATGTTTTTCATGATGCAGCCTTATTATGTCCAGTTAACATTATTTAAGGCTCTGCCCTTATTACATACTTTATACCACATCATAGATGGCAAAAGAAGTCTTAAAGGGAGATTGTACCTCACAATTTTCAATGAATGTTACAAACATCTCAGATCTTTTCCTCTGCTGTATGGAGGAAGACTTCATTTGAAAAATGAAGGCTACCCCATAAGGTAGGTAATTCTCCCGTTTACAATAATATTATTCATCTATAATGCCCGTTATGTATGGTAGTTGGACTACTCTGATCAAAATAACTAAATCACATCAACCTCAACCATATCAGACTAATTACAATTTTTAATCCCTTTAACTAGTGTATTTTTGAACTCTTCAGTATTAAATAATAGTTTTCAACTTTTTAAATCAGGTTTCCTTGGCCGTATTCTGATTATTTTCCCTATTTTGACATTTTCATTTAGCACTCTGCTTACTATTTTTCCTTGTGATTTAGTTTTTCCTAGCATTAGGATGGCAAAGTTATTTCTATACTACTTTTTCATTCTAAATGCAGAGGTCTTTATAACTGTTAGCGAATATTATTAAACCGTCCCCGAAGAAGAAACAGTGTTGTTTCATTTAATGGGCACACAATTGTAAGTAGATTGTCTTAGTTCTGGATTTCTATAGGAAGGCAGTCAAAGTTATATTGCGGAGGATTTTGTGTGGTATCAGGTGCAGCTCCATGTTGTGACACGCATCTGGTTTACCTGCTTGAGTTCCTATTCATATATACAAGCTCATCAGTGTGCTGACTGCTCCACCTGCCTTTTAGTTGTTTCCAGGAAATCATGATGTGTGAACAGCAGGAAGTATTGCTTTGACCTCACAGACAGTATCTCATTACAATAATTGCTAATCTCTGAATAAGACAGCCATGTTTTGCGTGTGAGGCAAGATGGTGTGGTGAAGACCAGCTGCCCTAGAAATCTTTAAAATATACAAGGAACGCGTTAGATTGTGCTTCATTTTGAACTGCCTTTTTTCTAATAACAGAGTTGTCTCTTGTGTGTTTGTGACCTCAAAGGTCAGTAGCTGTTGGCAATACAGTATGTATTCGTTCCTTCATTCATACAAACTGAAAAACAACACGGTCTGTTACGAGAGCTGTCACTACTGTGCAGTGGAAGGATAATGGCTACTTCCTGATTAAACCATCGTTTATGCAGCTGATATTAAATAACTGCTTGTTCCTCAAGAGATTACAGTATACGGATGTGTTCCTGTCCTTTTTTTTTAAAAGCAAAGAAGTCATTTCTACATATGTACTTTTTTAAAATTGAGGGCAACAGTAAGTCAAGAAGAACTAAAAGACTGAAATGCCAAAACCAGCAATGAAGTGAAGAAAGTCATTTTTTTTTTTTAAAACCTTGGTTAAATTGGGAAAGTTTCAAAAATATGCAATGAAACTGATACTGCAGCATACTACCTAGATATGCTGTGAAAGCATTTTCTCCAAGAGCTGCTGGTGTGGTTGACAGGTACTGTACTTTACCCAAAAATTGGGCAAATCTTTACAATATTTCTTGCAGCAGATGTAGCATTTAATACGTTGTATACGTGACTTATTTTTCACTTAAATGTTTTTAAAAGAAAATATTTCAGAAATAATTTTGATAATTGGAAATAATTAACAATAGCAACCCTAGGAATAATGATGTTTACAGTGAACATTTTGTTTCTGTTTTTCTTTAGTAGAGTCTTTTACATCTTTCTTCCACCTCTGCCATCATACACATTTGCCCTGCCCCCTCTTCTCAAGGTAATGACTCCTGTTCATGTATGGTTCCACAGGTACCAGAAGCCCTCTGGTATTTTGCCCAAGTATAGGTGTGAGCCTAAGTAATGTTGATGGACTATTCAACACTCGGGGCATCACCGCAGTGTTGACCCTGTTCTTATTGATTTCTCATTCTCCCTCCTCCCCAAAGGTACAACTGCCCCTTCCCCCACTGTGATCCACCAACTAATCAGCTAAAGTAATTTTTCTGGACAAAATATTGCCAAATTGATTATTTGATTGTTTTGGCACAAAACTTTAATGAGTGAAAAGATTCAAAAATGTACAGTAGAACATAATGTAATAAATATCCTGTGTGTAGCTTGGCAACAATGATCTTTAGTCATAAATTTGCCAAAATAGTAATAAATAAAACCAGTAACTTCCCTCCCGCAGTTGAGGCCTTTTTTTTGTTGGTGAGTAGCATTGTGAGATGGCAGATGGTGTCATTGTGTTTTGTGACGTTAAATGTGCGCTACGTCAAGAGTTTGGCCTTGCTTAGAGTCTTTGTAAATTGAGGCCTGAGTTTTTCTCATGGATCTAATGGCCCTTCAGCTAGTAGAAAGAGAACACTGGTAATGAGAAGTTTATAATAAATTATACATTTTCTATTTTTAAACACTGCCTTAGTTTGAGTTTTAATTTTTTTGAACGATTGAAATTTGACTTGTTTACTATGATAAATTGGAAAGTACTGCTGTTTTACAAACACATTTTCCTTTTGCTCATCATACTTTAAACAACACTGTAAATTTTGGATTATAAGTAAATGTATTCCATGATATTTAAAGATGGATGTAAAGGTCTGACTTTTATGCTTGGATTTCCTATTTAGGATTTTTTTAAACTTGGGACAGTGCCTGTTTACATCAGGTTAAATTGTATGTGTTTTTTTTGGTCTTGCTTTATGAAATTTTAGATATGTGCTTTGTTTTTATTTGCTTCTTCAACAAAAAGCTTGTACTTAAGCTCCAAGAAGCAATGACTTTGGACATAGACATGCATGCAGTGGGTAGGGATGGGTGTTTATTTTCTTATTGTTTTATTTAATGCAACTACTGGTCCCAATTTGCGAGCAAATTCAAGGCAGAGAAGATTGTATCAGAGGTCTGCATTTGTATAAAAGTAATGCTTTACTAAAGAGCAGCAAATTAAAAACACATGGATTCCTAGCTGTAAAATATAATAGAAAGAAAGACTTGCATTTCTATAGCGCCTTTCACGATCACCAGATGTTTCTCAGCGTTTTACAACCAATGAAGTACTTTTGGAGTGTAGTCACTGTTGTAACGTGGCAGCCAATTTGCGCACAGCAAGCTCCCACAAACAGCAATGTGATAATTAGCAGCCAATCTGTTTTGGTTATGTTGATTTGAGGGATAAATATTTGCCAGGACACAGAGGATAACTCCCCTGCTAATCTTCGAAATAGTGCCATGGGATCTTATGTATCCATGTGTGAGGGCAGATGGGGCCTCAGTTTAACGTCTCATCCGACAGTGCAGCATTCCCTCAGCACTGCACTGGAGTGTCAGCCTAGATTTATGTGCTCAAGTCCCTGGAGTGGGATTTGAACCTACAACTTTCTGATTCCGAGGCGAGAGTGCTACCCACTGAGCCACAGCTGAAACTGGTCAGTGTACAGAACTTTGTGAAAGTTAGAAACATGACTGAGGACAAAATGGAACAGACTGGAAGCTTCTTTTGAATACCAGAAAGCATACAATTTTGGTTGTAGAATTTCGTAGGAGAAATTTAGTCTTTAAGCTTTTTTGCTGATGTTGGGGTGTGACCTAAATACCCTCTAATGATGCATACCTTGGCTCAATTGACCTTCTCTGTTAGAGAGGGCAGGGGACTGCCTCTGAGGCAACAAGAATGCATTTTTGGCCAGGCTTCAGGAGCTAAATGCAAGTAACCCAATGCAGACTAATTTTTTCTCCTTGGTTCAGTGCAACTGAGATTGGCAGTGAAGGATTGAACCTGCATTATGAGTTTTAATAAAAATTGTAGATGCATATAAACCATATTTGCATGACAGTCTGGCAAGAAACTGTAATAAACAATGGTATTCTTAAAATAAAGATAATGTGTCAGAGCACGATAATTGTACAGGCAAACCATATTCTAATTAGTTAGAAACCCCTCATCATCAGTGCCCTAGTTGAAATTTCAAGAACCTTGATATAGTAACTTGCAGCGAGAACTGCAGTACTTTTGCTTCCTTCCGTGAATCTGTACTGAGCTTTGCCTGTAGTTTTCTCGAACCAGTAGCTGTTGGTGTGCTTTCTTTACTGTACATTGCTGCACAATTTTTATTGTGTTCGACTCTAAGTTTCAGTTTAAAAAGTAACCTGAGCACTTAGTTGAAGTCTTTCAATGGGTAGATTATGTGAACAGGGGGACGGGGTGGAGAATATAGAATCTTGTCCAATAAAACCAAAACATTTTCCTCCCCTATTTCTCTTCTCTGCACATGTTTTTTTTTTCTGTAGAACTTAACCACAATTGCTAGCAGGAAGGTTCTGTTTACTGTGGTTTCTTGAGTATTTTGACTCCATGGTTTTGCAGGACATATAAAATGTGCATTTACACAGACTTGGAGATTGCCTCAAATAAATATTTATTAAAATCTGGTATAAATTAAGTGTACGACTTGTTAGAAAGGCTAGAAAATGTAATAATTTATCCAGTTATCACTCTTGCTAAAGTTCGCAGTTACTGAGGTTTGCAGTGACTGAGGTTATTTGACCTGGACTCAACTCAATGGTACATTTTTCCTTCCACCACTGCTTCCCATAATGCATCTCCAAGGTTCATAAATTTACACAATGATTTACTTAGCTACAATTGAATTGATGCATCTTTTGCCCAGCTATAGTGTAATAGTGCAAACGTCAACACTCATTGTGATTCACTGGTGAACAAAAGTTGCAGATATTGCAGAAACGTAGGAAATTCTGCACAGCGAGGCTGGTTGGAGTAAATATAATTGTAGATGTTTGAGACTTTTACTTTTCAATAGAAATACAACAAATTAAAAAGTGTCTAAGTATATTTGCATCAATAAAGACTGAATCGCAAATCTATTGTTGCTTCACTTCACAATAAATGCAGATATGTTTAAATCATTTTTTTAGTGTATGGTGTGCTGCAAGTATGTGTGCTTTCTTAGTTTGCCCAGGAGTTGCTCCATTCTTTTTTGGAGCAACTAGATTTTATTGGAGTTTATTAAAAATTGCAATTCTGCCCATTTAATTTGTTCCAGTGTAAGTGAGTTAATTAGGTATTTTTTTTTAGTTTCGTGTTTTTTTTTCAAAAGGGGGTGTTGCCAGCCACTTGCGCCTCCTTTGGCCATTTAAGCAAGTTTAGACAGCTAAAAGTTACTCCAAACTAACTTAGGCCAGTGTATGTGGCCACTTGTGTCCGCAAAGAAAAACCTCGTGAGCTAAGAAATCAGCGCAGGTAGTCAGAGAAGGGATTGGGGGGGCGGGCGGGAGGGAAGAAGGGAAATGAGAGGACCTTGCAAAGCACTAAACACCTTCACAACAACATTAAAGAAGCACAAATACATTTAAAGCACTAAACAATGCACAAAAATAAGCATTCAATAACAAATAAAAAATACAAGAAAGCTGAGAGGACCGGCACCTAGTACCAAGACTTACAAAGCACTAAACAACTAGATTAAAGATGCATTGGTAAACTAGCAAATACATTATAGCAAGTCCTGTAAATAAGAGTTTCAGCCAAACTATTTTACAGAATTCCTTTTGAAAGCAGATGAAGAGTAAACTTGAATGTAAATCAAACAAGAATTTAGGACCACATAATCAATCAATGAATAAATAAACAAATAAAAAATAGAAGTCCTACCTTCAGCAAAGCTTTACTGCAGAAAAACACTAGCAGCTGGGTACTGTTGCACAGAGTCTGTACCGTCTCCTGCCCAGCTGCCGGCCAAATGGACAGTCCGGCTGGTGGGTGGGAGGGACCACCAGCGGCAGGAGACTGCAGCCCTGGGACCCTTGGGTTTAGTCCCCAGTACTGGGAAGGGAGCATCAGCCCTGGTCGGCATTTAGAAAGGCTGGGGGAATGCCGTCGATTGGGAGACCTGGGGGGCGGGGGGGGGGGGAGGTGGGTGAGGGGAAGCTAGCGGTTGGGCAGGGAGGCCTGTGAGCGGGCGGGATGGGGTGGTGGGGGGGGGGGGGCAGGGCCTCCACGTCCCTGGCCATGCCAGGTTCTTTGACTGATTTTGGTCTCCGACACACCTCCCCTGGCTGTTGGATGGGTACATAAGAACATAACAACATAAGAATTAGAAACAGGAGTAGGCCATCTAGCCCCTCGAGCCTGCTCCACCATTCAACAATATCATGGCTGATCTGGCCATGGACTCAGCTCCACTTACCCGCCCACTCCCCATAACCCTTAATTCCCTTATTGGTTAAAAATCTATCTATCTGTGACTTGAATACATGCAGTGAGCCAGCCTCAACTGCTTCCTTGGGCAGAGAATTCCACAGATTCACAACCCTCTGGGAGAAGGAATTCCTTCTCAACTTGGTTTTAAATTGGCTCTCCCGTATTTTGAGGCTGTGCCCCCTAGTTCTAGTCTCCCCTACCAGTGGAAACAACCTCTCTGCCTCTATCTTGTCTATCCCTTTCATTATTTTAAATGTTTCTATAAGATCATCCCTCATCCTTCTGAACTCCAACGAGTAAAGACCCAGTCTACTCAATCTATCATCATAAGGTAACCCCCTCATCTCCGGAATCAGCCTAGTGAATCGTCTCTGTACCCTCTCCAAAGCTAGTATATCCTTCCTTAAGTAAGGTGACCAAAACTGCACGCAGTACTCCAGGTGCGGCCTCACCAATACCCGAGACAGTTGCAGAAGGACCTCCCTGCTTTTGTACTCCATCCCTCTTGCAATGAAGGCCAACATTCCATTCGCCTTCCTGATTACCTGTTGCACCTGCAAACTAACTTTTTGGGATTCATGCACAAGGACCCCCGGGTCCCTCTGCACCGCAGCATGTTGTAATTTCTCCCCATTCAAATAATATTCCCTTTTACTGTTTTTTTTTTTCCCAAGGTGGATGACCTCACACTTTCCAACATTGTATTCCATCTGTCAAACCTTAGCCCATTCGCTTAACCTATCTAAATCTCTTTGCAGCCTCTCTGTGTCCTCTACACAACCCGCTTTCCCACTAATCTTTGTGTCATCTACAAATTTGGTTACACTACACTCCGTCCCCTCTTCCAGGTCATCTATGTATATTGTAAACAGTTGTGGTCCCAGCACCGATCCCTGTGGCAGACCGCTAACCACCGATTTCCAACCCGAAAAGGACCCATTTATCCCGACTCTCTGCTTTCTGTTAGCCAGCCAATTCTCTATCCATGCTAATACATTTCCACTGACTCCGCGTACCTTTATCTTCTGCAGTAACCTTTTGTGTGGCACCTTATCGAATGCCATTTGAAAATCTAAATACACCACATCCATCGGTACACCTCTATCCACCATGCTCGTTATATCCTCAAAGCATTCCAGTAAATTAGTTAAACATGATTTTCCCTTCATGAATCCATGCTGCGTCTGCTTGATTGCACTATTCCTATCTAGATGTCCCGCTATTTCTTCCTTAATGATCGTTTCAAGCATTTTCCCCACTACAGATGTTAAACTAACCGGCCTATAGTTACCTGCCTTTTGTCTGCCCCCTTTTTTAAACAGAGGCGTTACATTAGCTGTTTTCAAATCCGCTGGTACCTCCCCAGAGTCCAGAGAATTTTGGTAGATTATAACGAATGCATCTGCGATAACTTCCGCCATCTCTTTTAATACCCTGGGATGCATTTCATCAGGACCAAGGGACTTGTCTACTTTGAGTCCCATTAGCCTGTCCAGAACTACCCCCCCTAGTGATAGTGATTGTCTCAAGGTCCTCCCCACATTCCTGTGACCAGCAATTTCTGGCATGGTTTCTGTGTCTTCCACTGTGAAGACCGAAGCAAAATAATTGTTTAAGGTCTCAGCCATTTCCACATTTCCCATTATTAAATCCTCCTTCTCATCATCTAAGGGACCAACATTTACTTTAGTCACTCTTTTCCGTTTTATATATCTGTAAAAGCTTTTACGATCCGTTTTTATGTTTTGCGCAAGTTTACCTTCGTAATCTATCTTTCCTTTCTTTCTTGCTTTCTTAGTCATTCTTTGTCGTTTAAAATTTTCCCAATCTTCTATTTTCCCACTAACCTTGGCCACCTTATACACATTGGTTTTTAATTTGATACTTTCCTTTATTTCCTTGGTTATCCACGGCTTGTTATCCCTTCTCTTACCGCCCTTTTTCACTGGAATATATTTTTGTTGAGCACTATGAAAGAGCTTAAAAGTCCTCCACTGTTCCTCAATTGTGCCACCGTTTAGTCTTTGTTTCCAGTCTACTTTAGCCAACTCTGCCCTCATCCCACTGTAGTCCCCTTTGTTTAAGCATAGTACACTCGTTTGAGACACTACTTCCTCACCCTCAATCTGTATTACAAACTCAACCATACTGTGATCACTCATTCCGAGAGGATCTTTTACTAGGAGATCGTTTATTATTCCTGTCTTATTACACAGGACCAGATCTAAGATAGCTTGCTCCCTTGTAGGTTCTGTAACATACTGTTCTAAGAAACAATCCCGTATGCATTCTATGAATTCCTCCTCCAGGCTACCCCGTGCGATTTGATTTGACCAATCGATATGTAGGTTAAAATCCCCCATGATTACTGCCGTTCATTTTTCACATGCCTCCATTATTCCCTTGATTATTGTCCGCCGCACCATGAAGTTATTATTTGGGGGCCTATAAACTACGCCCACCAGTGACTTTTTCCCCTTACTATCTCAAATCTCCACCCACAATGATTCAACATTTTGTTCATTAGAGCCAATATCGTCTCTCACAACTGCCCTGATATCATCCTTTATTAACAGAGCTACCCCACCTCCTTTCCCTTCTTGTCTATCTTTCCGAATTGTCAGTTACCCCTGTATGTTTAATTCCCAGTCTTGGCCACCCTGCAACTACGTTTCTGTAATGGCCACCAAATCATACCCATTTGTAATGATTTGTGCCGTCAACTCATTTACTTTATTTCGAATGCTGCGTGCGTTTAGGTAGAGTGTTTTAATACTAGTTTTTAAACCATGATTTTTAGTTTTGACCCCTCCTGCAGCCCCTTTACATTCAGTGGCCCTTTTCGCTTTTTGCCTTGGGTTTCTCTGCCCCTCCACTTTTACTCATCTCCTTTCTGCCTTTTGCTTTTGTCTCCTTTTTGTTTCCCTCTGTCTCCCTGCATTGGTTCCCATCCCCCTGCCATATTAGTTTAACTCCTACCCAACAGCACTAGCAAACACTCCCCCTAGGACATTGGTTCCGGTCCTGCCTAGATGCAGACTGTCCGGTTTGTACTGGTCCCACCTCCCCCAGAACCGGTTCCAATGCCCCAGAAATTTGAATTCCTCCCTGCTGCACCATTGCTCAAGCCACATATTCATCTGAGCTATCCTGCGATTCCTACTCTGACTAGCACGTGGCACTGGTAGCAATCCTGAGATTACTACTTTTGAGGTCCTACTTTTTAATTTAGCTCCTAGCTCCTTAAATTCATCTCGTAGGACCTCATCCCTTTTTTTACCTATATCGTGGGTACCAATGTGCACCACAACAACTGGTAGGCCACAGCTGGCATCCGCTATCAAGAGGGGAGTTGACATCGGAAAGGGTGGGGGGAGGCATGTCCGATTGTGGGGGGAGTTGGCTGATTACGGGGGTCTGATCACTGGTGGTTTACAGGTAAGGCGGCCATAGAAGGCCCCACACCAGTCTCTGCCCTACTGCACTCCTGCACCATGGTTGTCGCTGGCATCTTCCTATTAATTCGTTTACACCCGCTAATACAAGACAATCAACTCATCTTAACAACATGCCTCTGCCTGGGGGCCTTAACTACCCTATTTACTGCCACATGTGCACTCACCCAAAACGACATTAAAAAAAGCGTTGCCTTCTCATCATCAAACCAACTGGGCCTAATAATAGTTACAATCGGACTAAATCAGCCCCAACTTGCGTTTCTTCACATTTGCACCCATGCTTTCTTTAAGGCAATACTTTTTCTTTGCTCGGGCTCAATTATCCACAGCTTAAGTGACGAACAAAACATTTGAAAAATGGGTGGATTACATAAACTCTTGCCATTTACCTCATCCTCCTTAACTATCGGAAGCCTGGCCCTTACGTGCATGCCTTTCCTGTCTGGATTTTTTTCAAAAGATGCTATTATTGAGTCTATAAACACTTCCCACTTAAATGTCTGAGCCCTGATCTTAACCCTTATTGCCACCGTGTGGCTGGATAAGGCAGTGGGCCGCCAATGAGGGAGTCCATTCGGCCAGGGCTAGGGGCGGCTTGCTTCAGGCCCCTCCCACACAGCCTGCAGAGATTGTGGGGGCGAGGAAGGACTGCGCATGCACGCACACTCTTGTGCTGCGCGACGCCAAGGGCCTGCAATGTTCCAGCAGCGGGGAGAATACCGAGGTCAGTTTTAGACACGGTTTTTCTTCGACAAATGGAGGTGCGCCGTTCTAAGCGGGGGAGGGTGCAAACTTGGTCCCTTAATGTGGAGTTCTTATTTTAAGGAGAATTGTTAATGGATGAATTTAAAGCCTTCTTAACAGTGCTTCATTGATTATTGTACAAGTGCATTGAACCATTGCAATATCTTGGGGACCTGCTCATTTTACATGATACAGTAAGATATGTGTTACAGTACATGTCCTAGTGTATACCAGGATGTAATCGGAAGGGAGGATCTATATCCATGTCTAATGTTGTATGTCAGTGTTGTAACCGCCTTGTGCAGTATGATGCTAAGCCCTGTAACAACAACTTGTGTTTATATAGTACCGTTAACGTAGTAAAATGTCCCATGACGCTTCACAAGAGCATTATCAAACATATTTTGATACTGAGCCACGTAAGAATATATTGGGACAAGTGAGCGAAAGCTTGGTGAAAGAGGTAGGTTTTGAGGAGCAAGAGGTTTAAGAATGGAATTCCTGAGCTTAGGGCCTAGGCAGCTGAAGGCACAGCCGCCAATGATAGAGCGAACAAAATCGGAAGACCAGGTTTGATGACTGATTTATACTGAGTGACGATTGGCCTCTGTATTTTAGGTGGAGGGAAGAGGGGAGCATATCAAACAGGTTGACACTCCTAATTGCTTTCCTATAACAACTGCTGATTACAGTTGATTATCTTCCTGGGAGAGGGGAAGGTAAGCTGGATTCATTTGGGCTGAGTTGCCTGCAATTTGACATACCTGCCAATGAAAGATTGAAACAGCATTGATCCTCTTTGGCTAACTCGACAATCCAAGACCTGAAACAGTGAAGTCCGCAGTACTCTCGAGCATTGTTAATGGTTGACCAACCAACCTGTCTCATCAATGGTCTCTGCAAGGATATAGCTATCACTGATACCTTGGATTCTTTCTGCTCAGCTGTAGATAACGTGCAAGTTCTGATGTGTCAGGTCGTCCTGGGTGGACAAGCAATGGGAAAATGATCAGTAGGCTGTGCTGATGAACTGTGTGGGGTGCCATTAGGCTCAAGTCCTGGAGTGTTCTTGTGCACAATTTAAGTTCCCTCAGTCTTTGCTCTTTGCAACCTGACTTAGGCGCTCCAGGCTTCAGTAAGAGGGGTGTGGAGAATGTAAATTCTATATCGGGCAAATATTGTACTTTTGTAGATTTCTCAAACTCCATTTAGAGATTCTTAACTTTGGTGAAAGGTTTCTGTGCAGATTGGACACATGGATGACATAAAATGTGTGATGAGGACCAGATCAGGCCTAGCCATGGTGTCTTAATGGTATAATATCCTCTCACCTCTCATAGCCAAGGCTCACACACAAGTTATCACTTGGGTGAGGGCTGGTGACACCTGCTGAAGTATAACACTAACTTGCATTTACATAGCGCTTTTAACATTGCAAAACGTCCCAAAGCATTCCCAGAAGCATAATGGGAGAATTAAAAATTGACACTAAGCCAAAGAAAGAGTCATTATGACAGGTGACCAATGCTTGGTCAAAGAGGGTAGGTATTAAGCAATGTCGGTCTGACATCCAGTACTGGATGAGCAGAAATTTCTTCCAACTAAATATTGGGATGATCGAAGCTATTGTCTTTGGTCCCCGCTACAAATTCCATTACCTAGCTATCAATTCCATCCCCTAGCCACCAATTCCATCCCTCTCCTTGGCAACTGTCTGTGAGACTGAACCAGACCTTTTGCAACGTTGGTGTCGTATTTGACCCCAAGATGAGCTTCCGACCACATATCTACACCATCACCAAAACTGTCTACTCCCGCATCCGTAACATTTGCCCGATTGCGCCCCTGTCTCAGCTCAACTGCTGCAAAAACCCTCATCCATGTCTATGTTATGACTATTCCAATGCTCTTCTGGCCAGCCTCCTATCTTCCAACCTACATAAACTTCACCTCATCCAAAACTCTGCTGCCCGTATTCTAAATCTCACCAAGTCCCATTCACCCATCATCCTTGTGCTCGCTGACCTACATTGGCTTCCGGTCCAGCAATGCCTCCATTTCTCTCTCTTCAGGTTCTCTCTCCTCCGGTACTGACCCCCTCTCCCTCAAATTTGCCTTCATCGCCCCTCTCCTCAATAAAACCAACGCTCGACGACTCCGTCCTTGCAAACTACCACCCCATTTCCAACCTCCCTTTCCTCTCCAAAGTCCTTGAATGTGTTGTCGCCTCCTAAATCCGTGCCCATCTTTCTGCAATTCCATGTTTGAATCTACTGTATATGGGCCATGTCTCTGAACCAGACAGGAAGGCAGTTCAGAGAAGATTCACTAGGTTGATTCCAGAGATGAGGGGGTTGACATGAGGAAAGATTGAAATAGGTTGGGCCTCTACTCATTGGAATTCAGAAGAATGAGAGGTGATTTTATCGAAATGTATAAGATTGAGGGGGCTTGACAGGGTGGATGCAGAGAGGATGTTTCCACTGATGGGGGAGACTAGAACTAGGTGGCATAATCTTAGAATAAGGGGCCGTCCATTTAAAACTGAGATGAGGAAGAATTTCTTCTGAGGGTTGTAAATCTGTGGAATTTGCTGCCTCAGAGAGCCGTGGAAGCTGGGACATTGAATACATTTAAGACAGAGACAGACAGTTTCTTAACCGATAAGGGATTAAGGGATTATGGTGAGCAGGCAGGGAAGTGGACCTGAGTCCATGATCGGATCAGCCATGATCGTATTAAATGGCGGAGCAGGCTCGAGGGGCCGTATGGCCTACTCCTGCTCCTATTTCTTATGTTCTTATCACTACAGCCCTGTAGACCATGAGCTTGGTGGCAGATTTGAGGGCCTGATCTTTGAACACACTCTTCCTCAGGTGGCTAAAGGCTGTGCTGGCGCACTGGAGGCGGTGTTGAACCTTGTCGTCGATATCTGCCCTTGTTGATAATAGGCTCCCGAGGTATGGAAAGTGGTCCACGTTGTCCAGGGCCGCGCTGTGGACCTTGATGACTGGGCAGGCAGTGCTGTGTGGCGGGTTCAGGTTGGTGGAGGACCTTTGTCTTACCGATGTTTAGTGCAAGGTCCATGCTTTCGTACGCCTCAAGTGAAGATGTTGACTATGACTTGGAGTTCAGTCTCTGAATGTGCAAAGACGCAAGCGCACCTCAAATCGCCAGAGAAATACCACCAACGATGTTTCCGCAAGATCCTTTAAATCTCCTGGGAGGACAGACGTGCCAACGTTGGCGCCATCGAACATGCCAACATCCTCAGCATTGAAGCACTGACCACACTCAACCAGCTTCGTTGGACGGGCCACATTGTTCGCATGCCTGACACAAGTCTCCCAAAGCAAGCACTCTACTCGGAACTCCTACACGGCAAGCGAGCCCCAGGTGGGCAGAGGAAACATTTCAAACCCTCAAAGCCTCCTTGATAAAATGCAACATCCCCACCGATACCTGGGATTCCCTGGCCAAAGACCGCCCTAAGTGGAGGAAGAGCATCCGGGCGGACCCTGAGCACCTTGAGTCTCAACGACTGTGTGTCCCACCTGTGACCGAGACTGTAATTCCCATATTGGACTGTTCAATCACCTGAGAACTCATTTTTGGAGTGGAAGCAAGTCTTCCTTGATTTCGAGGGACTGCCTATGATGACGATATTTCAATCCCTCCAATCCGGTTTCCGCGCCTGCCACAGTACCGAAACGGGTCTCGTCAAAGTCATAAATGACATCCTTTGTGACTGTGATAAAAGCAAACTATCCCTTCTTGTCCTTCTTGACTTGTCTGCAACCTTTGACACGGTTGACCACTCCATCCTTCTCCAACGCCTCTCCCATCGTCTTCCAGCTGGCTGGGAGTGCACTCTCCTGATTCCATTCTTATCGATCTAATCGTAGCCAGAGAAGTTCCTGCAACGGCTTCTCTTCCTGCCCCGCATCGTTACCTCTGGTGTCCCCCAAGGATCGATCCTTGGCCCCCTCCTATTTCTCATCTACATGTTGCCCCTTGACGATATCATCAGAAAATACAGCATCAGTTTCCACATGTAAGCTGATGACATCCAGTTCTACCTCAGTACCACCTCTCTCGACCCCTCTTCGGTCTCTAAATTGTCAGACTGCTTGTCCGACATCCAGTTCTGGATGAGCAGAAATTTCCTCCAATTAAATATTGGGAAGACCGAAGCCATTGATTTCGGTTCCCACCACAAACTCTGTTCCCTAGTCATTGACTCCATCCCTCTCCCCAACTTCTATCTGAGGCTGAACCAGACTGTTCGCAACCTTGGTGTTATATTTGACCCCAAAATGAGCTTTTGACCACACATCCTGGGAGAAATTTAGAACTCCGCAGAGGAGGACAAAGGGTTTGACTCGGGTAGGGAAGATAGAGTGCGAGAGGAAGCTTGCAGGGAACATTAAGACGGACTGCAAAAGCTTCTATAGAGAAAAAGGTTAGTAAAGACAAACGTAGGTCCCCTGCAGTCAGAATCAGGGGAAGTCATAACGCGGAACAAATAAATGGCAGACCAATTGAACCAGTACTTTGGTTCGGTATTCACTAAGGAGGACACAAACAACCATCCGGATATAAAAGGGGTCAGAGGGTCTAGTAAGAAGGAGGAACTGAGGGAAATCCTTACTGGTCAGGAAATTGTGTTGGGGAAATTGATGGGATTGAAGGCTGATAAATCCCCAGGGCCTGATGGACTGCATCCCAGAGTACTTAAGGAGGTGGCCTTGGAAATAGCGGATGTATTGACAGTCATTTTCCAACATTCCATAGACTCTGAATCAGTTCCTATGGAGTGGAGGGTAGCCAATGTAACCCCACTTTTTAAGAAAGGAGGGAAGAGAGAAAACAGGGAATTATAGACCAGTCAGCCTGACATCGATAGCGGGTAAAATGATGGAATCAATTATTAAGGATGTCATAGCAGCGCATTTGGAAAGAGGTGACATGATAGGCCCAAGTCATCATGGATTTGTGAAAGGGAAACCATGCTTGACAAATCTTCTGGAATTTTTTGAGGATGTTTCCAGTAGAGTGGACCAGGGAGAACCAGTTGATGTGGTGTATTTGGACTTTCAGAAGGCTTTCGACAAGGTCCCACACAAGAGATTAATGTGCAAAGTTAAAGCACATGGGATTGGGGGTAGTGCTCTGACGTGGATTGAGAACTGGTTGGCAGACAGGAAGCAAAGAGTAGGAGTAAATGGGTACTTTTCAGAATGGCAGGCAGTGACTAGTGGGGTACCGCAAGGTTCTGTGCTGGGGCCCCAGCTGTTTACATTGTACATTAATGATTTAGACGAGGGGATTAAATGTAATATCTCCAAATTTGCAGATGACACTAAGTTGGGTGGCAATGTGAGCTGCGATGAGGATGCTATGAGGCTGCAGAGTGACTTGGATAGGTTAGGTGAGTGGGCAAATGCATGGCAGATGAAGTATAATGTGGATAAATGTGAGGTTATCCACTTTGGTGGTAAAAACAGAGAGACAGACTATTATCTGAATGGTGACAGATTAGGAAAAGGGGAGGTGCAACGAGACCTGGGTGTCATGGTGCATCAGTCATTGAAGGTTGGCATGCAGGTACAGCAGGCGGTTAAGAAAGCAAATGGCATGTTGGCCTTCATAGCGAGGAGATTTGAGTACAGGGGCAGGGAGGTGTTACTACAGTTTTACAGGGCCTTGGTGAGGCCACACCTGGAGTATTGTATGCAGTTTTGGTCTCCTAACTCGAGGAAGGACATTTTGCTATTGAGGGAGTGCAGCGAAGGTTCACCAGACTGATTCCCGGGATGGCGGGACTGACATATCAAGAAAGACTGGATCAACTGGGCTTGAATTCACTGGAGTTCAGAAGAATGAGAGGGGATCTCACAGAAACATTTCAAATTCTGACGGGTTTAGACAAGTTAGATGCAGAAAGAATGTTCCCAATGTTGGGGAAGTCCAGAACAAGTGGTCAGTGTCTAAGGATAAGGGGTAAGCCATTTAGGACCCAGAGAGTTGTGAACCTGTGGAATTCTCTACCACAGAAAGTTGTTGAGGCCAATTCACTAAATATATTCAAAAAGGAGTTAGATGTAGTCCTTACTACTAGGGGGATCAAGGGGTATGGCGAGAAAGCAGGAATGGGGTACTGAAGTTGCATGTTCAGCCATGAACTCATTGAATGGCGGTGCAGGCTCGAAGGGCCGAATGGCCTACTCCTGCACCTTGTTTCTATGTTTCATCCACAGCACAACTAAGACCACCTATTTCCATCTCCGTAACATTTATGACCTTGTCTCAGTTCATTCGCTGCTGAAGCCCTCATCCATGTCTTTGTCACCTCTAGACTGGACTATTCCAACGCACTCCTGGCTGGCCTACCACATTCTACCCTACGTAAACTAGAGGTGATCTAAAACTCGGCTGCCCTTGTCCTAACTCGCAACAAGTCCTACTTGCCCATCACCCCTGTGTTTGCTGACCTACATGAGCTCCCGGTTAAGCAACGCGTCGATTTCAAAATTCTCATCCTTGTTTTCAAATCACTCCCTGGTCCCGCCTTTCCCTATCTCTCTAATCTCCTCCAGCCCCACAAACCCTCCCCCAAGATGCCTGCGCTCCTCTAATTCTGCCCTCTTGAGCATCCTGATTTAATTGCTCAACCATTAGTGGCCATGCCTTCTGTTGCCTAGGCTCCAAGCTCTCGAATTCCCTGCCTAAACCTCTCCACCTCTTCCTCCTTCAAGATGCTCCTTAAAACCTATCTCTTTGACCAAGCTTTTGGTCACCTGCCCTAATTTCTTCTTGTGGAATTCCCTGCCACAGAGAGTTGTTGATGCCAGTTCATTGGATATATTCAAGAGGGAGTTAGATATGGTCCTTGCGGCGAAAGGGATCAAGGGGTATGGAGAGAAAGCAGGAAAGGGGTACTGAGGGAATGATCAGTCATGGTTTTATTGAATGGTGGTGCAGGCTCGAAGGGCCGAATGGCCTACTCCTGCACCTATTTTCTATGTTTCTATGTGGCTCGGTGTCAAATTTTTTATCTCCTAATACTCCTGTGAAGTGCCTTAGGACATTTCACTACGTTAAAGCGCTATCTAAATACAAGTTGTTAAAATTCTCATCCATGTTTTCAATCTCTCCATGGCCTCGCCCCTCCCTATCTCTAATCTTCTCCAGTCCTGCAACTCTTCAAGATCTCTGCATTCCTATTAGAGATGAGGGACTTCAGTTACGTGGATAAACTGGAGAAGCTGGGGTTGTTCTCCTTCGAGCAGAGAAGGTTGAGAGGAGATTTTTGATCGAGGTGTTCAAAATCATGAGCCTAGACAGAGTAGATCGAGAGAAACTGTTCCCATTGGCAGAAGGGTCGAGAACCAGAGGACACAGATTTAAAGTGATTGGTAGAAGAACCAAAGGCGACATGAGGGAAAACTTTTTTATGCAGCGAGTGGTTAGGATTTGGAATTCACTGCCTGAGAGGGTGGTGGAGGCAGATTAAATTGTGGCTTTCAAATGAGAATTGGATAAGTACTTGAAGGAAAATAAATTGCAGGGCTACGGGGAAAGGGCGGGTGAGTGGGACTATCTGAAGTGTGCTTGCAGAGAGCTGGCATGGGTTCGATGAGTAGAAAGGCCTCCTTCTATGCAGTTACCATTCTATGATTCTAAGTTGTTGCTGTGAGAGAGGTGGAGAGGGCGAGGTTTGGGGAGGGAATTCCAGAGCCTAGCGCCTAGATGGCTGAAGGCACGGCTACTAACTATGGGGCGATGGAAGTGGGTTCGGGTGCACAAGGCCAGAGTTGGAGGAATGCAGAGTTCTCGGAGAGTTTCGAGGTGGGAAGAAACGAGGCCATGGAGGAATTTGAACAGAATGAGAATTTTAAAATTGAGGTGTTGGTGGACCAGGAGCCAATGTAGTTTGCATAGGTTATGAAGGGTGGAAGATAGGAAGCCTGCCAAGAGAGCATTGGAAAAGCTGAGACTGTAGATGATAAAAGCGTGGATGAGGGTTTCAACAAAGATGGGCGATATTACGGAGGTGCAGAAGGACAAGCAGTTTGACAACATAGCGAGTGCAGAGTTTGAGAGAGGTGCTGCAGAGGTAGAGCTGGGTATCATCAGCATACATGTGGAACCTGAAATTGTGTCTTTGGATGATGTTGTCGGGGCAGCATGTAGGTGAGAAATAGGAGGAAACCAAGAATAGATTGGGAACTCTAGAGTTAACGGTGCGGGGATGGGATGAGAAGGCATTGCAGGAGGTTTTCTGGCTCCGACCGGATAGGCAAGAGTGGAACCAGGCGAGAACAATCCCACTCAGCTGCACAATGGAGGAGAGGTGTTGGAGAAGGATAGTGTGGTCAACCTTGTCAAAGGCTGTAGATCGGTTGAGAAGGATAACACGGGATAGTGAACCACGGTGTCACACAGGATGTCATTTGTGGCATTGATTAAGGCCATTTGTTTCAGCGGCAGAAACCAGATTGGAGAGATTCAAACACGGAGTTGGATGATGGGCACGGATTTGGGAGGCAACAAACACGTTCAAGGACTTTGGAGAGGAAAGGGAGGTTGGAGATGGGGTGGTAGTTGCAAGGTCAGTGGGGTCAATTGTTTTTTTTGAGGAGAGCGGTGATGATGGCGGCTTTGAAAGGGAGCGGCTCAGTACCTGAGGAGAAGGAACCGTTTACAATATCATCTAGCATGTGGGCCAGGAAGGCATGTTAGGTGGTCATCCATTTAGTGAGAATTGGGTCAAGAGAGTAAGTGGTGAGTTTCAAGGACAGGATAAGCTTGGAGAGGGCATGAGCGGAGTTGGAAAAAAAAACTAGTGCGTTGAGTTCAGGTCTCGGGCGACGGAGAGTCTTGGTGGAAGTAATGTAAGGGAGGAATAAATTAACTGAAGACTGTAAGATTGAATAAGGGGATTGGGATTGTCGTAAGCATATGCTTTTCATGTCCCAAATCCGATGTCGTGGATACCTAAATATATTCACTGGAGCGGAGAAGGGTAAAGGGTGATCTGATAAAGATCTTTCGGAATACAAAGAGATATGATAAGGTAAATTGTGATAGATTGTTCCTACTGACCAATGTGATGCTTACAAGTGGGCACAAATTTAAGATAACTGCAAAACGAATGGTTAAAATTATTATTTTTTTTACAAATGATTATTAGAATGTGTAATTCTCTGTTATGGATGTCTAAGTAACTTCCATAAATTATTTTCAAAAGAAATTTAGTTCCTTGAAAAGGAGGAATATTGAAAGGGAATTGTAGTGAGCAGGAAAGTAGGATGAGCCTAGGTGGTTCATGGAGAAAAACGGCAGCACAGACTTCAATGGAGTGACTGGCCTGTTTCTGCATTGTAACATTCTGTGATTCTATGATATCACTGCTATTCAAATTGTGGTGAAATACCACTATCAAAGTCAACTGATTTGATTACCAGGTTTGCTATCCATTGCTGACATCTGTCATCTTCAAAAAAAAAAGTGTAAAAGCAAACAAGACCAGTCATGAGATTGACTTGTTCCTTTTGTATGGTTAACATGCAGGCTGGAGTGTGCTAGAAGGTAGGTGCATCTCAAAGTTCAGATAACCGTGGCACACTGCAAAAGCTTTGTGGTTGCCTATCACTTTTGGTATGTTGCTACTTTGCAGTATCGTCATTTATCTCTTAATCTATGTGTGATAGAAATGTTTTATTGTTGCTCTTTGTCACCTCACTTTCTGAAGAATTGTGCAGAGTGTGCTTAAATGCAAAATGGGATGCTCCTTGCTTGCCTGTTTACTGCTCGGGATAAATCCAGGGAATTATACTTTTTCAAAAAATAGCGGATTGTATTTTTTTGTAGAATTTATGCAGTGAAGCTGTTTACTTTGTGAGCATGAGCTGCTTAGTGTATCAGGGTAGCAGAATCACTGAGCACCAAGACAAAGTATTACATGTTACCCAGTTACTTCAGTGGAAGACTTGTCACCAGTTAATAGATTTAAAAGTAATTAGCACTGCACATTGTGAAGAACAGCATAAATTTAGGGGTGTGTAGGGCAAATCTGCGGTTATGTCAATAACTGGACTGTTTTTACACTGAGCAGAATTCCCTTATAAAAGTATAAATGATAAAATTATAAAAATAATAAATGTATGTTTAGATAGAGAATAGTTTCTGAAAATGTCAGCAGTTTTTTTTCATATCTAGGCTCAACATTTTAGGTACTAGGCATTGGAATTCCTGTTACCTAGCACTTGATAAACATCATAAAGCCTTGCGTATGAAAAATTGGAATAAAAAAAACATTCAAAATGAGCCCAGTGTATTTTCTTGACTTGGTATTTGTTCTCAAAACAGAATGCTAATTTTATTTTTCTCACATTCTGTCGATTGAAATGTGTTGCTGAATTTATTTTTTATTGCAGCTATATCATGCAAACAGTGGCATATCTGTTTCTGGTATATTTTAAGTCATTTTGAAATTAAAGTTTGTTTCTTGCCATTAAAACCTTCCTTTTGAAGTTTTAGAGTTTGGTTACTTATGTTTTTTTCAGTTTTTGCCAATGATCTAGCTTCATACAGAATGGTTGATAAATTGATCCATCATTGAAAGTTGCTGTAAAAAAGCAGTTTTCTGTCAATTCTTGTAGTTCTAGAATGTGCTGTCAAGATAATCATATTAATGGCGAATTTATATAGAAACAAGGTACTGGCTTCTTTACTTTAAATTTGTTGGAGCAACTCAATTTAAGATATTGAACACCATTGAGAAGGATGACTTTCACAGTTGCTGCACAGTGCATTTGGTGGTGATGGTACATCACAAAATTGTTAAATGATGCAGAAGTATAGCTCAGCTAAACACCTGCTAGACGTGTTTGTCATGTGGATGATTGGCAAACAATAGCTACTGCTTCAGACAAAAACAGCTCAAGCAAAACTAACATCTTAAGACCTTTGGCTAACTATGCATTTTAATTAGTAGTTGATTGTTTAGTTAGTTGCTACCAATCAATGCAAATTTTGTTAATTGAATCCAGTACAATTTTGCACCATTTAATCTTGATTTTATCAGTTGAAATTTCTTATTTTTCCCACCTATACTCAGCAGTATTTAATTTGTATTTTAATGCTTATGTTGACCTTCATAACCATGGATTTGTGCATTGGGTATCCATCCTGGTCTAAATTCATTAAGGATTCAAGTTTTTAGATGCTGCAGTATTACTGTTAAAATAATACAGATCTGCATCATGTGCATTGTGACCTTGACTCTAAAAACACTGCCTTCAGTTGCAGTGCTGCCTTATTTGCTTATGATGTAGTTGCCTTTTATGGCAGTAGCCATTCTATTAAGATGCATTGGACTGTACAGAGCCCATTGTTTTCTGAACAAATTTAGAGTTTCTGGTGCAGGTATATATTAGCATATTCTGAGCAGCGATCTCTAATTTCTACAATTCATTTAGAAATCTATTGCCTATCTATCCTGACTGCTAGTATTTATCGACAAATATAATGCATACAATATTGAGCTGTTTGTAGAACTAACTGAATTTAGTCACAGGCACATGGTCTGACAAGCATGTATTTGCTTTGAAAAAGACTATTTCCTCCTGAATTGATGTTACAACTATATTTTTTGACCACTTTAATTCTGTTGGCTTTATTGGTTTGAATATTAAAGTCTCTCCAAAGATAGTATTAAAGGGGGAGTGTTAATTTTTTGGGATGCCATGCCAGACACAAGACTCCCAAAGCAAGTGCTCTACTTGGAACTCCTTCGTGGCAAATGAGCCAAAGGTGGACAGAGGAAACGTTACAAGGACACCCTCAAAGCGTCCCTGATAAATAAGTGCAACACCCCCACCGACACCTGGGAGTCCCTGGCCAAAGACCGCCCTAAGTGGAGGAAGTGCATCCATGAAGGCAGGCGCCTCGAGTCTCATTGCCGAGTGCATGCAGAAAACAAACGCAGGCAGCGGAAAGAACGTGCGGCAAACCTGTCCCGCCCTCAACGACTGTCCCACCTGTGACAGGGACTGTGGCTCTCGTATTGGACTGTTCAGCCACCTAAGGACTCATTCTAAGAGTGGAAGCAAGTCTTCCTCGATTCCGAGGGACTGCCTATAATGATGATGATGATAATGTATTTGGTATGGAAATAAAGAGCTGTACATCTTCATCTTTCATGTGTAAGTACACTAAAGATAGTGGAACTACACTTTATAACTTATGGAAAACACCTTTTGGGGCTACAGTGACCATGAAGGTTTGTTATAAATTTCATTATGCACTTGCATGTTCTGTAAAAATTGTTCAAAGAGTGCTTTAGAAATGATTGTTACCTAGATGTATTGTTTAATCTTTGGATCCAGTTGCAGGATAGATGTAGAAATGTTAATGATTAAAAAAAGTATCATTTTCTGCCTGCACTAATTGTAGGCTCGTCATTGTTTACAGACTGAAAAACAACAAAAGTTTATTTGTGTGTGCTGTGTATTATGGGAGATTTGCTCTCGCCTGATAATTCAGTCAGTGTGATTGAGTACATCACTGTAGCCTCTTTTTTACAAAAATGGTTATATTGCAAAAATCTGAAAAGTGCTGTCGGTAGTGATTTCCAGAATTTTGACCTTCACTTCCATTCCAAAAAATTTAACTATCTCCCTTTAATACTATCTTTTCTGGTTTGGGGAGGCTTTGATATTCAAACCAATAAAGCCAACAACATTAAAGTGAAGTCAAAAAGTATAGTTTATAATAACTTGGGAGGAAAGATTGCCTTTTTCATTATAACAAAGCAAATACATGCTTATCAGACCTTGTGCCCGTGACTAAATTCAGTCAGTTCTACAAAAATAATGTGTACAGTCCAGTGCATCCTAATAGAATAGGTGCTGATGAAAGAATGGCGGCAATATATGTATTCCATCACACTCCTATGTTATGCCTTGTAGGTTGTGGTTTGAGGAGTCAGGAGATGAGCCACTCGCCACAATACTGAACCAGTGGCCACAGTATTTATGTGGTTGGTTTAGTTGAACTTTGGGTCAATGGTGACCATTAGGATGTTGATGCCATTGAATGTCAAGGGTCGGAGGTTTGGCTGTCTCTTGAGGGAGGTGGTCGTTGTGGCGCGCTTGTGTGATGCGAATGTTACTTGCCATTTATCAGCCCAAGTCTTGATGTTGTCCAGGTCTTGCTGCTTGTAGATATGGACTGCTTCATTATCAGAGGAATTGCAAATGGAGCTGAACATTGCAGTCATCAGCAAACAACCCACTTGTGACCTTATGATCGAGGGAAGAACATTGATGAAGCACCTTTTGGAGCACTTTTGGAAGTACCATTGATGAAGATCGTTGGGCCTAGGACGCTGCTCTGAGAAACTCCTGCAGTGATGACCTGGGGCTGGGATGATTGGTCTTCACCATTTTCCTTTATGTCAAATCTGACTCCAGCCACAGGAGAGTTTTTCCCCTTTAGTTGACTTTAGTTTTGCCAAGAATCCTTGATGCCAAGGGTAGTCACACTCAACTCACCTCTGGAATTAAGCTCTTCTATCCATGTCCAAGGCAGCAATGAGATCTGGAGCTGAGTGGTCCTGGCAGAACCAAAACTGAGCATTGGTGAACAGATTATTGGTAAGTGCCACTTGATAGCACTGTTGATGACATCCTCCATCATTTTGTTGATGGGGGGGAGTAGCCTGTAGGGACGGTAATTGGCCATGTTGGATTAGGCCTACTTTTTGTGGACTGGACATTCATGGACAATTTTTAATTGTTGGGTAGCTGCCAGTGCTGTAGCTATACTGGAACAGCTTGGCTAGGGGCATGTCTAGTTTTTGGTGCTGGTAGCCTTTGATGTATCCAGTGCACTCAGCAGTTTCTTGATTTGGCTGAAGATTGGCATCTGTAATGGTGGGTGCCTGAGGGGGATGCTAAAGGATTATCCACTTGGCACTTCTGGTTGATGGTTGCAAAAGGTTCCTCCTTGTCTTTTGCATTCACATGCTGGGCTCCTTTAGCATTGATGATAGGGATGTTCCTGGAGTCGCCTTCCCCTGTTGCTTACTTGTCCACTACTTGATGTGACGAGGCTTCAGTGCTTTGACCTAATTCGTTTGTTGTAGGATAACATGGCTCTATCTATAGCTGCTTCTGCTACTTAGCATGCATATAGTCCTGTGTTACAGCTTCACTAGGTTGGCATCTCATATTCAGGTTCTGCTCCCTGCAAGCTCTTCTTCACTCTTCATTGAACTAGTGTTGATCATCTGGCTTGATGGTAATGGCATAGTGAGCGATATGTCAGACCATGAGGTTACAAATTGTGTTGGTATACAGTTCTGCTGCTGCTATCACATAATGCCTTATAGATGCTCAGTTCTGAGCTGCTAGATCTGTTAATCTATCCCACATAATATGGTGGTAGTGCCACTCAACATGATGGAGGGTGTCCTGAGTGTGAAGATGGGACTTGGTCTCCACAAGGGCAGTAAGGTGGTCACTCCTATAAATGCTGCCAATGTTGGTGTGGGACTGGAGTCACACACAGCCTAGAACGGGTAAGCATAGTTGGTTTCCTTCCCTAAAGGACATTTTGAACCAGTTAAGTTTTTACGACTGTCCGACAGCTTCATGGTCACTCACTTTTACTGACACTGGCTCTTTATTCTGGTTTTTTTCTGGTGTTCAATCTGTTTCTCTGTGAAGCACCTTGTGACATTTTGCTACATTAAAGGTATTAAGTAAGTGTAAGCTGATTTTTATTTTAAACATTTCTCTCTTTTTTCACCCCCCACTTCTGTGGATGCTGATTCTTGCTCCATGGGAGACAGTGGCCCTGTGGTGCCTCAACTCAATGGCCTTTTTGTGAGCCTAAAACAGTGTTATTCTACCAAGAGCTGAAGACAATATCCTGTTTTCGCCTATGTTAAAATGTACACTTTCCAGCAGGGATCACTGGCTAACCATGTGGAGTGGGAATCCTGGCTTACTTTTCCCCTTGATATCCTAGAGGTACTTGGGTTCATTTTGTAGAACCCTAAATGTTACCTTGGCTGATATCAGCTAAACAAGCACTTACGAAGAATCAAACCAGGGACCCTCCGGTCTCTGTTTCACCAGGCTGTGTTTGTACTCACTAGTTTAAGCTTTACTTGTGAAATATAATTTATGTTTCTACAGCTAAATAGGAAAAAAAAATTCTGTAAACAACCTTGTGTATTATATCCTGTTATGTAGAATTTTCTTAAATGTACAGTGCCTTATTGGTTTTGTGACATTGGTTAAACTTTTATGATTATTGTATTTAATTTTTCAAAAGGGTTAGCTTTTTCTTCAACCCCAACAAAAATGGTAAGTTAATGAGGCTGAGAGTTTGCACATCTGTTGCCAAAAGTTACATGTCTGAGCCCTCAGGTTCCTAGCATTAAAGCATATCCCTTTTAACTGAACACGTTTGATCTCGAGAGAGTAAATAAGTGAACAGAGCGCACAGAAATTTTGTGAAATTGTCTTCACTGATGTTTATAAGGAGTAGCCTTTTTCCTTTGTCTTGCTTTCCATATGCATGTCTGCTGCATTATGCATATTCTGTATGACTGGGGCTGTAAATCCCTACACAGCTGACACTTAGCTCAGGGTTTTACAATGCACTCCAAGCAGCTTCTTCATTTGTTGTTCATTAAATTGGCGCACATTATGTAGTTTTTTTGGTTAAATAAACAGAGGCAGGCATTTTCATCTGTAGAAATGTTTTGCTTTGTTTGATTTGGTTATACCTGTAGTTCATACAGATTATAAAACGTGTAATGTAGTTACATATTTTAAAAAAGCTGTCTTGACATCATGCTGAAGGATTATAGGAATTGGCATATATTTTTTCATTTAACACATTGTGCACTGCCTAAATAATAAAGATCAATAAAATATATATTAAAATTCTTCTCCTGGTGCTATATTTGTATAGGCTCTGAATTACCAAAACAGAAGCCTTGCTGTGATTAATTGGTTAATCAATTTAACAAAAAATGGAATGAAGCAATGTAATTCATTAAGTCATGTACATAGCCCTAAGAATTATTCTGCATGCCTCTATCTGCGCAATTTAAGCTGGAGAATTTTGAGATTATAGTCACAATACAGTTTTGTGCTTTAAGTTTAAAGTTAAATTGTCAGGATTATGTCAAGATTATGAAATGTTCCTCTCCACTTCAAATCTCCTTTGTAACGTTCTTTACAATGAATTGTTCACCAAAGTAATATTGTTCAAATCAGATTTTTGTTATGTTAAATTTCATATTTGTAGGGTGAATTTGTGTGCTCATTAGGGTGAGAGATATTGCTATAAAATTGCAAATAATGGAAATCTGAAATATACAAACTAACATTTTATATGAAGGGTTACATCTGATTCATTCATTTGTTTCTTCTCTCCACAGTTATGCTGACTCTTTTCAGCATTTTCTGTTTTTGTGAAGAGATATTGGTGTTGAGAAATGGTTCACTTTCCTACTTTTGGTACCCACTGTCAGTGTTCAGCATTCTCCAGGTGGGTATTGCATGGGCCAGCTGGAGTAAAGCTGTTTTATCCTAACCTAAAAATGTTCCTGTGTCTCAACCTCAAGAGCATCAAGTATTCCATTTCATTTATGTTTTCCATTTCCCAAGCTAGCTATGTAGATTGCCTATTTTCTTCATTCAGTCTACACCTAACAAACACTGGACTGGCAATTCACAAACTCATATCATGGGCTCTTTGCAGCCAGCAGTCAAGCAATCAAAGCTTGGTTGAGCCAGAGTCAGTGCACCAGTGCATTGAGCCATTGGGTCCTGAAATTAGAACGTTTAAAAAAAAATATATAAAGCTTGTATGTAACAATTGACAGTTTAAGTGCTCCTGCACCATTACCTCTGGTATCCCCCAAGGATCTACCCGTGGCCCCTCCTATTACTCATTTACATGCTGCCCCTCAGTGACATCATCCAAAAACACATCAGTTTCCACCAGATCTACCTCACCACCACCACCTCTCAACCCCTCCACAGTCTCTAAATTGTCAGACTGCTTGCCCGACATCCAGTACTGGATGAGCAGAAATAAATATTGGGAAGACCAAAGCCATTGTCTTTGGTCCCTGCCATAAGCACCATCCCTCACCCTGGAACTGTCTGAGGCTGATTTAGAATGTTTGCAACCGTGGTGTCATGTTTGCCCCTGTTGACCCCGAGATGAGTTTCCGACCACATATCTGCGACATCACTAAGACCACCTATTTTCACCACCAGAATATCGCCTGACCCCACCCCTGCTTCAGCTCATCTGCTGCTGAAACCCCCATCCATGCCTTTATCACCTCTAGACTTGACTATTCCAGCGCATTCCTAGCCGGCCTCCCACGCTCTACCCTCTGCAAACTTGGTCATCCAAAACTTTGCTACCCGTGTCCTAACTCTATATCAATGATTTGGATGAGGGGACCAAATGTAATATAGCCCAGTTTGCTGATGATACAAAGCTAAGTGGTAATGTAAGTTGTGAGAGGATGTAAAGAGACTTCAAGGGGAGATGACGGGATAAGTGAGTGGGCAAGAACATAGCAAATGGAATATAATGTGGAAAAATGTGAAGTTATCCACTTTGGTCTGAAAAATTGAAAAACAGTATTTTTTTTTTTTAAACGGTGAGAGATTGGGAAATGTTGATGTTCAGGGGGACCTGGGTATCCTTGGACACGAATCACTGAAAGTTAACATGCAGGTACAGCAAGCAATTAAGAAAGCAAATGGTATGTTGGCCTTTATTACAAGAGGATTTGAGTACAAGAGTAAAGATGTCTTACTGCACTTATATCATCATCATAGGCAGTCCCTCGAAATCGAGGAAGACTTGCTTCCACTCTAAAAGTGAGTTCTCAGGTGACTGTACAGTCCAATACGGGAATTACAGTCTGTCACGGGTGGGACATACAGTCGTTGAAGGAAAGGGTGGGTGGGGCGTCTAGTTTGCTGCACGCTCCTTCCACGGTCTGCGCTTGATTTCTGCATGTTCTTGGCGACGAGACTTGGTGCTCAGCGCCCTCCCAGATGCTCTTCCTCCACTTAGGCCGGTCTTGGGCCAGGGATTCGCAGGTGCCGATGGTGATAGAAACATAAAAAATAGGTGCAGGAGTAGGCCATTCGGCCCTTCGAGCCTGCACCCCCATTCAATATGATCACGGCTGATTATGCAACTTCAGTATCCCACTCCTGTCTTCTCTCCATATCCCCTGATCCCTTTTGCCATAAGGGCCACATACTGGACTCAACAACTTGCTGTGATAGAGAATTCCATAGGTTCACAATTCTCTGGGTGAAAAAGTTTCTCCTCATCTCGGTCCTAAGTGGCTTACCCCCTTATCCTTAGACTGTGACCCCTGGTTCTGGAATTCCCCAACATCGGGAACATTCTTCCTGCACCTAACCTGTCCAATCCCGTCAGAATTTTATGTTTCTATGAGATCCCCTCTCATTCTTCTAAATTCCAGTGAATATAACCCGAGTCGATCCAGTCTTTCTTCATATTCTAGTCCAGCCATCCCGGGAATCAGTCTGGTGAACCTTCGCTGCACTCCCTCAATAGCAAGAATGTCCTTCCTCAGATTAGGAGACCAAAACTCAACACAATACCCAAGGTATGGTCTCGCCAAGGCCCTGTACAACTGTAGTAACACCTCCCTGCTCCTATACTCAAATCCTCTCGCTATGAAGGCCATTTGCTTTCTTTACTACCTGCTGTACCTGCATGCCTACTTTCAATGACTGATGTACCATGACACCCAGGTCTCGTTGCACCTCCCCTTTTACTAATCTGTCACCATTCAGATAAAAAACGGCTTTTTGTTTTTACCACCAAAGTGGATAACCTCACATTTATCCACATTATACTACATCTGTCATGCATTTGTCCACTCACCTAAGCTGTCCAAGTCACCCTGCAGCCTCATAGCATCCTCCTCACAGCTTACACCGCCACCCAGCTTAGTGTCATTTGCAAACTTGGAGATATTGCATTCAATTCCTTCGTCTAAATCATTAATATATATTGTAAATAGATGGGGTTCCAGCACTGAACCTTCCATTCCCCACTAGTCACTGCCTGCCATTCTGAAAAGGACCCGTTTATTCCCACTCTTTAGAAACATAGAAACATAGAAAATAGGTGCAGGAGTAGGCCATTCAGCCCTTCTAGCCTGCACCGCCATTCAATGAGTTCATGGCTGAACATGCAACTTCAGTACCCCCTTCCTGATTTCTCGCCATATCCCTTGATTCCCCCTAGTAGTAGGAACTTCATCTAACTCCCTTTTGAATATATTTAGTGAATTGGCCTCAACTACTTTCTGTGGTAGAGAATTCCACAGGTTCACCACTCTCTGGGTGAAGAAGTTATTCCTCATCTCGGTCCTAAATGGCTTATCCCTTATCCTTAGACTGTGACCCCTGGTTCTGGACTTCCCCAACATTGGGAACATTCTTCCTGCATCTAACCTGTCTAAACCCGTCAGAATTTTAAATGTTTCTATGAGGTCCCCTCTCATTCTTCTGAACTTCAGTGAATACAAGCCCAGTTGATCCAGTCTTTCTTGATAGGTCAGTCCCACCATCCCGGGAATCAGTCTGGTGAATCTTTGCTGCACTCCCTCAATAACAAGAATGTCCTTCCTCAAGTTAGGAGACCAAAACTGTACACAATACTCCAGGTGTGGCCTCACCAAGGCCCTGTACAACTGTAGCAACACCTCCCTGCCCCTGTACTCAAATCCCCTCGCAATGAAGGCTAACATGCCATTTGCTTTCTTAACCGCCTGCTGTACCTGCATGCCAACCTTCAATGACTGATGTACCATGACACCCAGGTCCCCTTTTCCTAATCTGTCACCATTCAGATAATAGTCTGTCTCTCTGTTTTTACCACCAAAGTGGATAACCTCACATTTATCCACATTATACTTCATCTGCCATGCATTTGCCCACTCACCTAACCTATCCAAGTCACTCTGCAGCCTCATAGCTTCCTCCTCGCAGCTCACACTGCCACCCAACTTAGTGTCATCCGCAAATTTGGAGATACTACATTTAATCCCCTCGTCTAAATCATTAATGTATAATGTAAACAGCTGGGGCCCCAGCACAGAACCTTGCGGTACCCCACTAGTCACTGCCTGCCATTCTGAAAAGTCCCCATTTACTCCTACTCTTTGCTTCCTGTCTGACAACCAGTTCTCAATCCATGTCAGCACACTACCCCCAATCCCATGTGCTTTAACTTTGCACATTAATCTCTTGTGTGGGACCTTGTCGAAAGCCTTCTGAAAGTCCAAATATACCACATCAACTGGTTCTCCCTTGTCCACTTTACTGGAAACATTCTCAAAAAATTCCAGAAGATTTGTCAAGCATGATTTCCCTTTCACAAATCCATGCTGACTTGGACCTATTATGTCACCTCTTTCCAAATGCGCTGTTATGACATCCTTAATAATTGATTCCATCATTTTACCCACTACTGAGGTCAGGCTGACCGGTCTATAATTCCCTGTTTTCTCTCTCCCTCCTTTTTTAAAAAGTGGGGTTACATTGGCTACCCTCCACTCGATAGGAACTGATCCAGAGTCAATGGAATGTTGGAAAATGACTGTCAATGCATCCGCTATTTCCAAGGCCACCTCCTTAAGTACTCTGGGATGCAGTCCATCAGGCCCTGGGGATTTATCGGCCTTCAATCCTATCAATTTCCCCAACACAATTTCCCGACTAATAAAGATTTCCCTCAGTTCCTCCTCATTACTAGGCCCTCTGACCCCTTTTATATCCGGAATGTTGTTTGTGTCCTCCTTAGTGAATACCGAACCAAAGTACTTGTTCAATTGGTCTGCCATTTCTTTGTTCCCTGTTATGACTTACCCTGATTCTGACTGCAGGGGACCTACGTTTGTCTTTACTAACCTTTTTCTATTTACATATCTATAGAAACTTTTGCAGTCCGCCTTAATGTTCCCTGCAAGCTTCTTCTCGTACTCCATTTTCCCTGCCCTAATCAAACCCTTTGTCCTCCTCTTTGCTTCCTATCTGCCAATTCTCTATCCACGTCAATACATTACCCAAATACCATGTGCTTTAATTTTGCACACTGATCTCTTGTGTGGGACCTTGTCAAAAGCCTTTTGAAAGTCCAAATACACCACATCCACTGGTGTACTCCCTTGTCTACTCTACTAGTTACATCCTCAAAAAATTCCAGAAGATTTGTCAAGCATGATTTCCCTTTCATAAATCCACGTTAACTTGGACCGATCCTGTCACTGCTTTCCAAATGCGCTGCTATTACATCTTTAATAATTGATTCCAGTATTTTCCCCACTACCGATGTCAGGCTAACCGGTCTATAATTCCCTGTTTTCTCCTTTTTTTAAAAGTGGGGTTACATTAGCTACCCTCCAATCCATAAGAACTGATCCAGAGTCCATGGAATGTTGGAAAATGACCACCAATGCATCTACTATTTCTAGGGCCACTTCCTTAAGTACTCTGGGATGCAGGCTATCAGGCCCTGGGGATTTATCGGCCTTCAGTCCCATCAATTTCTCTAACATAATTTCTTGACTAATGAGTTCCTTCAGTTCCTCCTTCTCGCTGAACCCTCGGTCCCCTAGTATTTTTGGGAGGTTATTCGTGTCTTCCTTAATGAGGACAGAACCAAAGTATTTGTTCAATTGGTCTGTTGCACTTTATCAAGGATGCTTTGAACCGTTTCCTCTGCCCACCTGGGGCTTGCTTGCCTTGTAGGATTTCCGAGTAGAGCGCTTGTTTTGGGAGTCTCGTGTTGGGCTGTGGACGATGTGGCCCATCCAACGGTGCTGATCGAGTATGGTCAGTGCTTCGATGTTGGCCTGATCGAGAACACTGACGTTGGTGCATCTATCCTCCCAGTGGATTTGCAGGATCTTATGGAGGAACGCTGGTGGTATTTCTCCAGCGCTTTGAGTTGTCTGCTGTATATGGTTCACGTCTCTGAGACATATAGGAGGGCGGATATCATTACTGCACTGTAGACCATAAGCTTGGTGTCAGATTTGAGGTCCTGGTCTTCAAACACTCTTCCTCAGGCGACCGAAGGCTGCGCTGGCACACTGGAGGCGGTGTTGGACCTCGTCGTTGATGTCTGCCCTTGCTGATAGTAGGCTCTTGAGGTATGGAAAATGGTCCACGTTGTCGAAGGCTGCGCCGTTGATTTTAATGACCAAGGGGCAGTGCTGTGTGGCGGGGTCAGGTTGGTGGAGGACCTTTGTCTTACCGATGTCCAGTGTAAACTCCATGCTTTCGTACGCCTCGGTGAAGATGTTGACGATGGCTTGGAGTTCAGCCTCTGAGCGTGCGCAGACGCAAGCGTCGTCTGCGTACTGTAGTTCGATGACCGAGGATGGGGACGACCTTGGATCTAGCCTGGAGGCGATGAAGGTTGAACAGGTTCCCATTGGTTCTATAGTTTAGTTCCACTCTAGCGGGAAGCTTGTTGAGAGTGATATGGAGCATTGCAGCGAGGAAGAATCGAGAATTATATCGGGCCCTGGTGAGACCACACCTGGAGTATTGTGTACAGTTTTGGTCTCCTTACCTAAGGAAGGACATAATTTGTCATGGACGGAGTGCAATGGAGGTTCACCAGACTGATTCCTGGAATGGGGGGATTGTCCGAAAAGGAGAGATTGAGTAGACTCGGCCTATATTGTCTGGAGTTTGGAAGAATGAGAGGTGATCCTATTGAAACATACAAAATTCTTACAGGGCTTGACAGGGTAGATGCAGGGAGGAATTTTCCCCTGGCTGAGTAGTCTAGAACCAGGGGTCACAGTCTCGGAATAAGGGGTCGGCCATTTAGGACTGAGATGAGGAGAAATTTCTTCACTCAGATGGTGGTTAATCTTTGGAATTCTCTACCCCAGAGGGCTGTGGATGCTCAATTTTTGAGTATATTCAAGATAGAGATCGATAGATTTTTGAATATTAAGGGAATCAAGGGATATGGGGATAGTGCAGAAAAGTGGAGTTTGAGGTAGAAGATCTGCCATGATATTAAATGGCGGAGCAGTCTCGAGGAGCCAAATGGCCTACTGCTGCTCCTAATTTTTGTGTTCTAACTCACACCAAGTCCCGTTCACCCATCATCCCTGTGATGGCTGATCTTCATTTGCTCGGGTCAAGCAACACCTCGATTTTAAAATTGTATTCCTTGTTTTCAAATTCCTCCATGGTCTCCCTATCTCTGTAATCTCCTCCAGCCCACAAATATCTGATACCTGTGCTCCTCTAATTCTGGCTCGTTGAGCATCCCCAATTTTAATCGCTCCATCATTGGTGGCCGTGCCTTCAGCTTCCAAGAGGCCCTAAGCTCTGGAACTCCCTCGCCAAACCTCTCCACCACTCTACCTCTCTTTCCTCTTTTAAGATGACCCGTAAAACCTATCTCTCTGACCAAGCTTTTGGTCATCTGTCTTAATATCTTCTTATCTGGCTTGGTGTCAAATATTATAACACTCTTGTGAAGCGTCTTGGGATGTTTTACCAAGTTAAAGGCGCTATATAAATACAAGTTGTTATTAAAGGTGCTATAAATACAAGTTGTTTTAAGTTGTAATTGCTTGTTTCTTCGGCCTTGTGTATTCCTATACTGGAAAATATATATTACATGCTTAAATTTCAAGTAGCCATAACTATTTTTGAGAACTTGTTTTGGATTTTTATTGTAGAAATCCAATTATATTGTCCTTGCTTGCTAATGGGTTAAATTGTCTCAAGTACAGTACATACTTGGTTGGTTAGGTTTCAAATTGATATACAGCAAAACAAACAAATTGCAAAATATTGTGTTTAATTCTCCTTGTTGCTTTCTGCCTGTGCTCTTTGTGTTAGTGATGTCCATTTGTCATGACAATTTTGTAATTTAAGAAACCAATGCATTTCATCTCACCTAGTAGCTACCCGCTTTTTCTTGGTTCTTTTGAAAGTAGTGATCGTACACTCCAATCTCATTCTAAGGCTCTTCATGTGTGCTGTGCAACTAATATGCCCATCAATGTGTTCAGACTGTTAGCAACTTCGGCATCTGTTCAACCCAAGCTGAGCTTCCGATCCCATATCCTCTCCATCACAAAGGCCATATACTTTCACCTCCATGATGCATAGCACAGAATAAAAATCATGAACTTTATCTTTTTAATTAACTGAAAATATGGAAAAATATAAACGGGCTTACTTTAGAAAATTTATTTTTGTGTTTACGTTAATAATTTGGACAGTTGGGGCCAATGTTCCCTTTAAGCTGCACAGCCGCAACGCTCTGCAGCTCCCATGCAGCCGGCTCACTGGCTTTTACAAAGAAAAAAACGCGCATGCATGGTATTTTGAATGGGACTCGCACACCACCCCCCCCCCCCAAATTGAAGGGAACTTTGGTTGGGGCTTAGTGGATTTTGATCATTGGTTTAGTAGTTTTGCGCCGATTAAAACCTATATGAACGGTTAGATTTTTAACATCCATTTTGCACTAAAACCAAGTAGAATACAGGATATTTTTTCTGTAAAATATAAATGTTATATCTGAGTGTACTATGCTATATTATCACACATCTTTTTATACCTATTGTAACTATTTAAGTTCAATCAATTTTATATGTACTACAATATACATTGTTTAATATAGACTTCACTGACATTTTGGGGAAGAAAAGTCTGTTGCAGTGGAAATAATTTTCCTGACTTTGAAATCTCTTTCCTCATCCCTACACCTCTCCTCCAGCCCCTGAAATGCAACCACAGTGTTCTGGCAGAATTTAAGTACCAAAAAGAACTCATTATGGCAATCCCTATCTACTGTGAGGACTATATCCTGGTGTTTGATTTTCCAAACCACACAAAAAACAAAATTGGTGCAAGTGGGGCCTTGAGAAAACACTGATAAACATAAATAAATATCTATCATTAAAACTAATAGACAAATAATTGTCTGGTTCTTTTCTTCCTTGGCCTTTTATATATCCAATGGCTTCCACTTTTTTCTTTTTTAGCAAAATTATGGTGAAAATGAAAGTCTAGTTTTAGACTATTCCACCCTGCTGACTGAAGGGGGTTGTATGTTATTGAGTTGCATTGCAGAATTCAAGGTGAGGAGGGAGAGTTGATGGTGAAATTATTTGATTTTGGGTGTAGAACTACTTTTACATTCTTGTATTCTGTACCCAATGTTCACTGAAACGTTCTAACATAATTGGTATTTATACAGTTTAAGATTATAGTATGTGCATATGAGAATATTTTTGCAACTTAAAAGGTGAACCGGAGATGTACTGAACAGAATAGAGTACTGTTTTCGCAGAAGAGTCCTTCATGACCGGAAAAGCATAAAATGTCTCTGGGAATTGTTGCTTACAATTTGGTCCCACAGGTACGAAGAAGAATGATTTTACTGGTAAAGTGACTGCCTACTCTGATTTACAGTTAAATATCCTTTGTGCAGATTTGAAGACGTTTTATCGCATGGGAACAGAATATTTACAGCAAACATTTATTTTTTCAAATCTGTACATATGCATGAATCAATAGATAGAACAGGAGGATAAGTGTCTGAATTTTAATGACTACATAATTTGGCAGACCTAAATCTGGTAATTTAATTATATTCCAAAAGACTTTAGATTACAGTTTATAGCGGAGTAAGCATTTTATATTGCAGCAAATATAGTATTTGGATGAACCTTTATGTACGAGTTTAACTTAAAAGTGAGTGTTGCTATCTTTTCTCTGTATTCCTTATGGAAAGAAGTAGGTCACCACCATGGTTGATCTTTGTGGAGGGGAGGGGGTGGAAAAAAAGTGCAAGGGATTGTGGCTACCTGCTTAATCAATAATACAAGCCTGTAGTCATGTGCTTACATGTGGAATGCAAACATGTGAGATGGCACAGTTGTCTGGGAATGGTGGTGGTTTCAAATTTAATTGTCTAGTTTTCGGTATGATCAAAAGTCTGATATGATCCAGTCATCTAATGGGTTAAATGGGTTTAAAATTTTGACTATCAAATTAGAGGTGCCAGCCAAATATCTTTACCAATGGGTTTTCTTTGGCTATAATGCTATTAATATTTTCAGAGCATTATGTTGGACATCTACTATATTACCTGATAATCTGATAACAATAGTCAACAAATAGATGTGCATTATGTGTGAATTACTTTTTCATGGGTTCTAGTCACTAGAATCTCCATGTACAATCCAATTTTACCATGCTCCCCTGCCTTATAAAATAAATGTAAGCCCATATGCAAAAAAAGTTGCTTTCATCGATGACACTGCATATCTGAAAAGATTCTGGAGTGTTGATGGAAATAGTTCATCAAGGTAGATGGACAGTAAGGCTTCAACACTCCAGTGTCACTATGAGGCAACCAAAGAGATTAACATAATAGCACAGATTTGAGGGCTTCTGAGATCTTGGGGCGGAAATCACTATGGCTACATGATGGTCTCAAGGGAAGGCAAATAAGAAATATGTATGTATTGTCATACATGTATTTAATTTGGCTAGTTACTGTAATGTTTACAGTCTGAATATTGGCCTTGCTTTGACACGCAGACTTGACACTTTAACAGTTGTATTGTTATAAATAAAGAAATTAACAGCAACAAGAGGATAGAAAATGCACTGGAAATGGCCCTGACTTTGAAATGAGGGTCAAGCTATTTTGTAAAATATTCATTTTTCAGCCTGCATCTTCCATTAGCAGAAAGACATTGTGTCCGCAGCCTGATTATTGCTGATCCATGCTGATGACTCTGTTGCAGGGATTATCTCTTGTAGCATCAGCCATCTGTTAACATCCTGTCTGAAAAGAATTGGACAGCAATGCTTTGAGAGGTCTTATTATTTTTTTATAGGTTTAACATTGTACTGGTTAATTGAACTAACATTACAGCAACTGGGTTTTTAATTTAACTGCATTTTAGAATTATGGAAGAAATTTTAATTGTACGTACTTTTTAAAAAAAAATCTAATAATTGCTTTATGAATAATTGAGATTAGTTCTTATTGGCAGCAGGAAAGAATCTTGGATTAGTCAGCGTTCAAATTACAATATGGCCCAGTATATTAGGTTTCAAGTGACATCTGGGGGCTTGTTTTTGAGACGAACTGTATGGAGGAAGTCACTTTGAAGCAATTAGTACCTGTATACAGATTCCCCAAATCTTGTATATCTTTTTCTAGTTGTAACTGTTACAAAACTTTCTGATGGTGTGAAGTCAATTACATCAAAATTACTGAATCTGCTAAAACAAATACATTTTTGTACAGTATGTGGTTATAAGAATACAGATACAAAGTCTCGAATCCGGCTGTATGAAAATCGGAATTGTCCGAAAACCAGACATTTTTGAGAAAATCCCATTTGATACTCAGTAAAATAAAATGCAGAATTATTGTCTAAAATGGGCTGGACTAGTTATCGGCTGTTTTAAATGGCGTGTGATCGGTTCGAGCCTTGACAAATGACTCTCAACCCGACCGGACCCTTGGACGTTCTGGTGTTTTCTTATCCGAAATCCGGGAAAATCCAGAAACCGGCATGGTCTCGGTCCCAAGGTTGCTGGATTTGAGACGTACCTGTAGTAAGAAAAGTGAAAACTTGTATTCAGAACATACAGTCAACTTGGGCTACATGGAATTTTCTATTTTTTCTTATGAAAATATGTGACCCAGTAAAGCTTAAAATTAAGTAGATTCAATTTTGAAGGCACAAAACTTATTTCTGTCATACTACTGTGAATACATAAATGGCAATATATATCATTATAGCTACTTGAAGACATAACAATTTGAATCTATGTCTGCCATTACTCATTGTTCATGTGAATGTGAAATCATTTTAATGAATGACCAGCGTAGTGGACAAAATCTGCTCCCTCTTTCCCTCAAAAAATCTTCCCAAGGTACTGAACATGCATACAACAAAATGGTTCATGTATTGCTAAAGGTCATTATAAACATATCCGTACACACATTCTATTGAGTTAAGGGGCACAAGAAGCCATTTCGTTATCCTTTGCACTTAAACTTGATTTTGCTTCTCTTCTCCCACCACACACCAGATGGAGGAATAGACTGTAATTGCACTAAACACGCACAATAGTATTTAAAAAAAAATGTTAACATGGGAGCTAAAAATATTCTTACAAACTTATGAGTTCAAATATTTAAAAAAACTACTGTAGATTAAGACATTTAATAGATTGTGGAAAGCTGTGATCTGATTTCTGTTCTGAAGTCAAAATAATCTTATTTAGTATCCCGATTATGATCGTTGCCAGGAGCAAAATCAACCGAAAGTCTCGTTTCGGTTCATTTGTGGCTCTAAACATTGCAAATAAAGTCCCTTCTGAAAAATGTAGAAGTTGGCACATACTGACATATTAAAGTTTATTTTCACTTTTGTACTGGGTTTTATTTTATTCCAATTTGAATTAAATACTGTGCTCTTGCATCTACATCTGCCAAATTTAGAACTGTGTAAAACATGGCTACTGCCTGCATACTGCAATTATCATTCTGTTCTCAGTTGTTTTTTAATGGTTACCTTGAATTGGCATCCTTCAACGTACTAAAAGATAGCTGAAAAAGTTGGCACATGCACATGGATTAAAGGATGTTTAAGCAACACTTGGTTCAATAAAAAGTACCAAATTCAAGTTAAGTCAGACCTTATTTTCCTCGATTCCATTTCATTATTTTCTTACCCTCAATCCTCTATTTATTAAACTCTTTAGCAGCATAAAGAAGGTATTTCACAAATGTGCTGATGCCTTCAAATTTTGAGGTTTAGATTTGGTCTTGTCGTTCCAACATGAATATCATAAAATATGTCGTGCTCATTTTTATTTCTTCAGTGAACTTATTTCCATTTATGTTTAAGTCAGTAAAATTTGTCATTCTCATTAAGGTTGTTGGGGAATGGAACACTCCCCTCCCCTCTCCACCCAACCCAACCCTCCTCACCCGATTTCAGGCATCCACTGTTAGTGCTAAGTACTCACGTATTGGGTATGATGCAGCTAGCTGGAGACTGAGCTGCTTCTACTCTAACAATGTGTATTACCCTAACCTCTGAACACCCTCTACTGCACCAGTGTAACATTTTAATTTCCTACACAAACCAGCCTTGCTCTGTGCCAATTTAGTAGCAATAATTACACGTTTTTAGTTAAGACTGCCCAAGCTCATGAGGGTTCAAAGTGAAAATAGACTTTTTTCAGAATTGAAAGGCCGAAGTGCTAACCCATTAAATCCTTTCAAAAAAAATCTAACTATATAGTACACAGAAAAAAATACTGTAGTTTGAATATTAACACTGAAGTTATACATAAGCTGGAAATCAATAAAAGACTTAGCATGAAGAATATAGGAGACAACACATTTTTGCTATTTAAGTTCTTAATCTTGGTGTACTAAATTGGATAATTTATACATTCTACTTTATGAAATAAATGCAAGTATAATTGTTTGAAATATTTACTGTCACCATAACCACCTGTTACTACTTGGTCTGCTAATCCTATAGAGGGGGAATAACTTAAAGGTGAGAATACATTCTGATATTCTAGAGTTTTACATCTTCGAAGTAGTTCCTCAAATAATTTGAAGGGTAACTGCACCCTTCATTCAGACCAGAAAGTATTGGGGTAGAAATTGCGGTTGGAGGCTAACCGCGGGCGGGGATGCCTCCGATCTGCAAAAAATCTATGAATTTAGCTGGTGGTCCGGGAGGTTCATAGATTCACGCTCCTGGGCCTCTCCAGGTATCTGCGGGTAGAGGCCCACGTATCCCAGGGGTGCATGCGATTCACAAGCGCCCCTGGGATCAGATGGGCTTGCCCAACCAATAAAAGAAGGGAATCTCCATTCACACAGAAGTATGAATTCATAAGTATGAATGGGAATCACTTTATTAAAAAAAACGAACACATGAAATTTTTTTAAAATTACATATTTAAAATGAATTAAAATGCTAATTAATTAAATATTTTAACAGGACTAAAAAATAAACTTGCCTCAATAGACAGGGTTTTTAATGTATAAATGAGTGATAACATTTTATTTTATTATTTTTAAAACTCTTAAGCTGGTAAAAGCAGGCCTTACCAGGCGTAAGAATTTCAAGGGCATTCGCTGGGCAGAAGATAGCCCAACTCTCCACCCGCGGAGGCCCTTTCGGATGCATGCGATCTGCCAAGAGGATGCAAGTTCTGGGTTTCAGCATATGCGCAGTGCATGCCTAAACCCGGAACTTGTGGGGCCCCTGCAGGTGTGTGTGCGCCCCTTGTACTCACCCATAGGGAACGCAAATTCAGCCCCCTTAAATTCGCTCCTTGGTCTCTGCTGAGTTAGCTGATCTCACCAGGGTAGCAGTTGTGGCATAATTGACCTTGATGCCCTGGACTAGGGAGAGGAATAATTGGTCACATTGAATATGGTCACCCAATCTTGTTTGCTATCCATTGACTCTTGCTGTGGGAAGTGTGCATATGTGGTTTCAGGTGAGGACAGAATTGAGATTCTCTGGGTTCAGACATGAAAAATTGCTATGTAGGTGAGCGCCAAGAATCCCCAGTAAAAGTCCATGCTTTCAACAGATCAGAGAGGAAATTCGGGGGGGATCCCTTTGGAGTCTTTAAATTGTACAAGTTGTGTTGTACAAAAAGAAATTCAAGATTCTGTTCTCATTTTTGACCAGCTGTACATTTTCTGTTTCTTTTTGCTACTTTGCCTGTTATATTTAAGCAGGTGAGAGAGATTTTAAAATGGTTATTTTAAAACTTCTGTATTAAAGTTGGAGCTGGGATAATGTGGGTTTGGGTGATATTTAATGTAACCTTTAAAACTTTTGCTTTGGAATGAACAATAGCTGATGATCAGTTTTCTTTAGGTCATATCTCTCAATGCATCAACAATACTCATGCTGGATATTTTTGAATGCTTGGATGCTGATTCATTGGGTTTTCTTAGCCAGGGATTCAAAGGACAGAAACTAATGCAATGAGGAATGTTTAAAATAGATTGTGCCTTCAGTTTCTGTACAGTGTAGATTAATGTGCAAATTACAAATTTTGTTTCAGCTTCGGGATGTTGACAGGTTTAAGAATCGAACAATGCTAATATATTAGTTATAGGGCCATTTGGTTAAGAATAACTTTGTTATTGTAATAACCCCAATAACTTTTTTATTGAAAAAAATGTTTATATGGTTTGGAGAAATAGTTGGGGCAGTGAGCCAATGATTGGTCTTTTACCTCAAGGACTTGAATTTGAATATAGCATAGATTAATGGATGATAGTTTCCTTTCTATGGCTGTAAGCATCACATGAAAATTGAATGTGGGAAATCTTTTAAAAAGTTGTTTCTGCTGGACAGGGGGAACATGACCGAACTGCCCCTAATTCGGTATTCAGTTGGCAATTTCGCTGTGAGGGCTCATGGTTTGCTGTAGGATATTGCGAACCATTGCTGTTTTAGGAAGGGCAAGGTGCCATCCAGCACTAGTGTGTGCAGTGCAAAGAATAGAATAGATAATTTTACAGAAGTTCCTGGCCTGGAAGACTATTTTGAAGGCTGCTTGAATGTTCAGTGAATTATAATAATAGTATTGGTGCCTCACCTTATTGCACCTTTAGTTATAATAAATCTATCTTTTTCTCTTCACATATCTATAGAAGCTTTTGCAGTCAGTTTTTATGTTCCCAGCAAGCTTCCTCTCATACTGTATTTTTCCCCTCCTAATTAAACCCTCTGTCCTCCTCTGCTGAATTATAAATTTCTCCCAGTCCTCAGGTTTGCTGCTTTTCCTGGCCAATTTATATGCCTCTTCCTTGGATTTAACACTATCCTTAATTTCCCTTGTTAGCCACGGTTGAGCCACCTTCCCAGTTTTATTTTTACTCCAGACAGGGTTGTACAATTGTTGAAGTTCATCCATGTGACCTTTAAATGTTTGCCATTGTTTATCCACCGTCAACCCTTTAAGTATTATTTGCCAGTCTATTCTAGCCAATTCATGTCTCATACCATCGAAGTTACCTTTCCTTAAGTTCAGGAGCCTAGTCTCTGAATTAACTGTGTCACTCTCCATCTTAATAAAGAATTTTACCATATTATGGTCACTCTTCCCCAAGGGGCCTCACACAACAAGATAGCTCATTCGTCCTTTCTCATTACACATCACCCAGTCTAGAATGGCCAGCCCTCTAGTTGGTCCCTCGACATATTGGTCTAGAAAGCCATCCCTAATACATTCCAGGAAATCCTCCTCCACCCTATTGCTACCAGTTTAGTTAGCCCAATCTGTATGTAGATTAAAGTCGCCTATGATAACTGCTGTACCTTTATTGCACGCATCCCTAATTTCTTGTTTGATGCTGTCCCCAACCTCATTGCTACTGTTTGGTGATCTGAACATAACTCCCACCAGCGTTTTCTGCCCTTTGTTATTCCGCAGCTCCACCCATACAGATTCCACATCATCAAAGCTAATGTCCTTTCTTACTATTGCGTTAATTTCCTCTTTAACCAGCAACACTACCCCACCTCCTTTTCCTTTCAGTTTATCCTTCCTGAATGTTGAATACCCCTGGATGTTGAGTTCCCAGCCATGGTCACCCTGGAGCCATGTCTCCAAGATGTCAATTATAATTTATTCATTAATTGCTGTTTGTGCAGTTAATTCGTCCACTTTATTACGAATACTCCTCGCATTGAGGCACAGAGCCTTCAGGCTTGTCTTTTTACACACTTTGCCCCTTTAGAATTTTGCTGTAATGTAGCCCTTTTTGATTTTTGCCTTGGGTTTCTCTGCCCTCCACTTTTACTCCTTGACTCTGAGTCAGATAGTTGTGGGTTCAAGTCCCACCCCAGAGACTTGAGTACAAAAGTCTCGGCTGACACGCAATGCAGTACTGAGGGAGTGCTGCACTGTTGGAGCTGCTGTCTTCTAGATGAGACGTCAAACTGAGGCCCCTTCTACTTTCTCAGGTGGACCCCTTAGGTTAAGTAATTTAAATTTGGTCCGTAGTCAGGGACAGGAGGGTGTGACTACGAGTGAGGCAGTTATGGGGATCCAGTATGTAGCATCGGAGGAGCCTCAGCCTTTGCACTTGTCCAACAGGTACGAGATTCTTATGCCCTGTGTGGATGAGAGCAGGGACTGCAAGGCGGATCAGCAAGCTCACCACAGCACCATGGTACAGGGGGCCATTCAAGTTGGGGGGAGTAAAAAGAAATGTAGTGGTAGGGGACCGTGTAGTTAGGGGGATAGATACTGTACTCTGCAGCCGAGAGCGAGAGTCCCGAAGGCTGTGTTGCCAGCGTTAAGGATATGAAACATTAACTCTGTTTTTCTTTCCACAGATGCTGCCTGACTCGCTGAGATTTCCAGCATTTTCTGTTTTTATTTCAGATTCCAGCATCCACAGTGTTTTGTTTTTGTTTTAAGGACATCTCCTCTGCACTGGAGAGGAACTTGGAGTGGGAGGGGAAAGATCTAGTTGTCGTGGTCCACGTAGGTTCCAATGATATAAATAGGACAAAGAAAGAGGTTCTACTGAGGGAGTATGAGCAGCAGGGACTAAATTAAAAAGCAGAATCACAAAGGTAATGATCTCTGGATTGCTACCTGAGCCACAAGCAAATTTGCATAAGGTAAATAACGTGTGGCTCAAAGACTGGTGTGAGAGAAATGGGTTTCGATTCATGGGGCAGTGGCACCAGTACTGGGATAAGATGGAGCTGTTCTGTTGGGAAGGGCTTCACTTGAACCATGCTGGGACCAGTGTCCTGGCAAATCGAATAACACGGGCTGTAGATGGGGCTTTAAACTAAATAGTGGGGGGTAGGGATCAGGTTAGTGGAAATTTAAAAAGTCAAAGAGAAAGGAGAAGGCAATAGTACAGGGTAGCGATAGGGGTAATGATAACCAAAGCATGACCGCAAGGGACAGAGCATATAAACATAAGAGTGCATTAGAAAGTGGGGTCAGAGCAGGGAAAAATGGTAAAAAGACAAAATGAAAAGCTCTTTATCTGAATGCACACAGCATTCGTAACAAGATAGATGAGTTGTCAGCACAAATAAAAATAAATGGGTAAGATCTGATAGCCACTATAGAGACATGGTTGCAAGGTGACCAAGGCTGGGATCTGAATATTCAGGAGTATTTGACATTTTGGAAGGATTGGCAGAAAGGAAAAGGGAGGTGGGGTTGCTCTGTTAATAAAGGATGAAATCAGTGCAGTAGTGGGAAATTATATTGGCTCAGAAGATCAAGATGTAGAATCAGTTTGAGTGAGATAAGAAATAATAAGGGAAAGAAGTCACTGATGGGAGTAATCTATAGTCCTCCTAACCAGCTACATTGTAGGATAGAGTTTAAAGCAAGAAATAATGGAGGCCTGTAAAAAAAGGTACGGCAATAATCATGGGCGATTTTAATCTTCATATTGATTGGACAAATCAAATTGGCAAAGGTAGCCTTGAAGTGTTCATAGTGTATTCGGGATGGTTTCTTAGAACAATACGTTGTGGAATCAACCAGGGAGCACACTATTTTAGATCTGGTAATGTGTAATCAGACTGGATTAATTAATGATCTCATAGTAAAGGATCCTCTTGGGAACAGTGATCATAGTATGGTAGAATTTCAAATTCAGTTTGAGGGTGAGAAACTAGTGTCTTGAACTTAAATAAAGGCAATTAATTACAAAGGTATGAAGGCAGAGTTGGCTAAAGCGGACCGGGAAAATAGATTTAAGGTCAAGATGGTAGATAAGCAATGGCAGACTTTTAAGAAGTATTTCATAACTCTCAGCAAAGATATATTCCAGTGAGAAAGAAAGACTCTAAGAGAAGGATGAATCATAAGCAATCCCTTGAAGCGAGGATGACTTGCTTCCATGCCAAAAAGGGATGAGGTCACAGGTGTTTCACTGAAGGACCTAATATTCCAGATCTCGAACTACATCTTGAAGGGTGAAAGATGCCTGTGCGTGGATTTTTTTAACGTGTGGTGACCGTTGCACACCAGCCACTACATCAGCTTGACGGAGCTAGGTCTTGGTCCAGTGACAAGGATTACCCAAGAGGACTGCAGACCAGCTCTGCTGCACGGACCTAGCGCACACACATATCACAGTGTGGGCTGGCCTATGCTGCCCCTGGGCCCTCGCCTCTTCTGAGCCCCAAACTCATGCCTCTCCTTGGCCTCGGTCACTTCCATCTACAAACTCTTGCCGCTCCGTCGTCCCTCCTGCTGTGCCTGCCCGTACTGCAATCAGTGACCTGGTTTGCCATTGCTCATCTACTGTCACACCTTTTTAATCTAATTTCCCAATCTACCTTATTCAACTCATCCCTCATACCTGTGAAATTGGTTCTGTTTAAGTTTAAGACTCGAACTCCAGACTTAGAATTTCACATTGGGTTTGAGAATGAAATACTTATATTATAATCCATCTTCCCTAGAGGATCCTTTACTTAACATTTAACCCTGTCTCATTACACAACACAATATCTAAAATAGCCTGTTCTCTGGTTGGTTTCATGACATACTGTTCTGTAGGAAACTGTCTCAAATGCATTCCATGAACTCATCCTCCAAATTATCTTTGCCAATTTGATTTGACAGTCTATATGATTTGTTAAAAATTCTGTACTTTCAAAATAACAGCATATATATAAAAAATTATTCTTGATCTTCAAGTCTTTTCTTTGTGTCTACCTTATAACATCATAATTTGGTCCTCTGTCTGTCTGGAGTTCAGAAGAATGAGAGGGGATCTTATAGAAATGTTTAAAATTCTGATGGGTTTAGACAGGTTAGATGCAGGAAGAATGTTCCCAATGTTGGGGAAGTCCAGAACCAGGGGTCACAGTTTAAGGATAAGAGGTAAGCCATTTAGGACCGAGATGAGGAGAAACTTCTTCACCCAAAGAGTGGTGAACCTGTGGAATTCTCTACCACAGAAAGTTGTTGAGGCCAATTCACTAAATATATTCAAAAAAGGAGTTAGATGTAGTCCTTACTACTAGGGGGATCAAGGGGTATGGCGAGAAAGCAGGAATGGGGTACTGAAGTTGCATGTTTAGCCATGAACTCATTGAATGGTGGTGCAGGCTCGAAGGGCCGAATGGCCTACTCCTGCACCTTTTTTCTATGTTTCTATGATTGTCTCACAAACTTTATTTTGTTAAATGCTGACATTCTAGTTCCCAGTAGTTATCTCTCCACCTACATAAACTCTACTACTTCATCCATGTACCGATAAGAACTAACATATGCAGCCCACTTCCAGTATACTTATTATACTCAAAGAGAACAATACATTTTCAATTCACTATAGCTTTCAAAAATTTGTGGCACAAATAAGATGCAGGTTGTTTGTTATGGTTTACTAAACAGTAAGACATTCAATTATGGAGGTTTTAACCCACCTGTATATAGCGATGCAGTGTAGTCCATGCACCTGAAGTTTTGAAGCTATTATGGTGTCAGTCTTGGTTCAGTGGTAGCACTTTCACCTGAGTCAGAAGGTCATGTGCTGAAGCCCACACCAAAGATTTGGGCACTTGATTCAGACTGAAAGTTCAGTCCAGAACCAAGGGACTATTCTGATGAATTACCAGCAGACTTAAGGAGGGAATCTGCCAGAATAACTGCAAAGTCGACTGGGGATTCTGGAATGGCCAAGTCCAGCGTGGGGTCTCTTGAAGGCCTGAATTCCTGCACCCCAGCCCTCAGCCTGGCCTCGGTGTAATGCAATGGAGACACACCTGCTGAGACCTCTGGCAGAAGTAGGGCCCACCTGGAGATTGAGGCCATGGATTCCCAAAGAGGAAGACTCAATTTTTAAAAAACAAATTAAAATTAAAATATTCCGTGGCTAACTAAGGAAGTAAAGGATGGTATCAAATTGAAAACAAATACATACAATATTGCGAAGAATATTGGAAGGCCAGAGGATTGGAAATTTTTTAGAAACCAGCAAAGCATCACTAAAAAAATATTAGAGAGGGAAGATAGATTATGAGAGTAAACGAGCAAGATATATAAAAACAGACAGCAAGAACTTCTACACGTGTATAAAAAGGAAGAGAGTAGCTAAAGTAAACGTTGGTCCCTTAGAGGATGAGACTGGGGAATTAATAATGGGAAACCGGGAAATGGTAGAGACTTTGAACAAATATTTTGTATCGGTCTTCACGGTAGAAGATACTAAAAGCATTCCAAAAATTGATAATCGAGGGGCTATTGTGGGGGGCGAACTTAAAACAATCACTCGAGAAAAAGTACTAGGCAAACTAATGGGACTAAAGATGGACAAGTACCCTGGACCTGATGGCCCGCATCCTAGCGTCTTAAAAGAAGTGGCTGCAGGGATAGTGGATGCATTGGTTGTAATCTACCAACATTCCCTGGATTCTGGAGAGGTCCCAGCGGATTGGAAAACGCAAATGTAATGCCCCTATTTAAGAAAGGGGGATAGAAAGCAGGAGACCAGTTAGCCAAACATTTGTCATTGGGAAAATGCTGGAGCCCATTATTAAGGAAGTAGTAGCAGGACATTTAGAAAATTATAATAGTCAAGCAGAATCAGCATGGTTTTAGGAAAGGGAAACCATGTTTGACAAAATTTGCTAGAGTTCTTTGAGGATGTAACAAGCAGGGTGGATAAAGGGGAACCAGTATATGTCATGTATTTGGATTTCTAGAAGACATTCGATAAGGTGCCACATAAAAGGTTACTGCACAAGATAAGAGTTCATGGGGTTGGGGGCAATCTATTAGCATGGATAGAAAATTGGCTAATTAACAGAAAACACAGAGTCGGGATAAATTGGTAATTTTCAGGTTGGCAAACTGTAACTAGTGGGGTGCCACAGGGATCAGTGCTGAGGCTTCAACTATTTACAATCTATAATGACTTGGATGAAGGGACTGAGTGTAATGTAGCCAAATTTGCTGATACAAAGATAGGTGGGAAAGCAAATTGTGTGGAGGATGCAAAGAATTTGATAAGGGATATAAATAGGCTAAGTGAGTGGGCAAAGATTTGGCAGATGGAGTATAATATGGGAAAAAGTGAGGTTATCCACTTTGGTAGGAAATATAAAAAAGAAAATTACTCGGGGGATCAAGGGGTATGGCGAGAAAGCAGGAAGGGGGTACTGAAGTTACATGTTCAGCCATGAACTCATTGAATGGCGGTGCAGGCTAGAAGGGCTGAATGGCCTACTCCTGCACCTATTTTCTATGTTTCTAAATGGGGAGAGATTACAAAATGCTGAGGTACAGAGGGATCTGGTGGTCCTTGTACATGAAACACACAAAGGTAATTAGGAAGGCAAATGGAATGCTGGCCTTTATTGCAAGTGGGATGGAATATAAAAGTAGGGAAGTCCTTCTACAACTGTATAGGGCGTTGATGAGACCACACCTGGAGTACTGCGTACAGTTTTGGTCTCCTTATTTAAGGAGGGATATACTTGCATTGGAGGTAGTTCAGAGAAGGTTCATGAGGTTAATTCTTGAGATGAAGGGATTGTCTTATGAAGAAAGGTTGAGCAAGTTGGGCCTCTACTCATTGGAGTTTAGAAGAATGAGAGATGATCTTATTGAAACATACAAAATTCTGAGGAGGCTTGGCAGAGTAGATGCATAGAGAATGTTTCCCCTCATGGGTGATTCTAGAACTAGGGGGCATAGTTTCAGAATAAGGGGTCGCCCATTTAAAACTCATGAGGAGGAATTTCTTCTCTGAGGATCATGAATCCTTGAATTCTCTACCCCAGAGAGCTGTGGAGGCTCGGTCATTGAATATATTTAAGGTGGAGATAGACAGATTTTTGAATGATAAGGGAGTCAAGGGTTATAGGGAGCGGGCAGAGAAGTGGAGTTGAGGCCAAGATCAGATCAGCCATGATCTTACTAAATGGCGGAGCAGGCTCGAGGGGCCAAATGGCTTACTCCTGCTCCAATTTCTTATGTTATGTTAAAAGATCCCAAGCCACTATTTTGAAGAAGAGCAGGGGAGTTCTCCCCAGTGTCCTGGCCAATATTTATCCCTTAACCAACATTACTAAAACAAATTAATGGGTCATTATCACATTGCTGTTTGTGGGAGCTTGCTTCTGTATTTCCTACATTACAACAGTGACTACACTTACTTTGTTGGCTGTAAAGCTCTTTGGGACGTCCGGTGGTCATGAAAAACGCTATATAAATGCAAGTCTTTCTTTCATTGAATTATCTTTTATGTATTTTAACAATTTTATTGCAATATTTACTTGAAGACCTTTATCTCTTGCAAAAGTATGAGCTTGGACATGATATTTTTGCCATGGGCGATGACTCTTCACTGAAAGCACATCCAGCAGTCTTGAGTGTGTGCAATGTTTGCAATCTCCCAGGATGCATCAGTAGCATTGAGTTAATCCATCTAATACAATATTTGTTTTCCGTCTCTAATGCGACCTTTTTGGTTTTTGCAAAATAATTTGAAAAACAAAAATAATTTTCAAAAGCTGCATTCATGTAAAGTTTATATTTAGTGCTTTGTTTTTAAATCGAAGGGCTGTTGGGGTATATATCAGTGGGGAGAGGGAAAAGAGATCCATTTCAAAGATGACGGATGCTATAAAAGATACTCCTGTTGTAGATTTTGTTTGTGTTCAAATTATAAACTTCAGAGAATGAATCAAGCTGAGAGACACAAAGTGACTTTTGTTTTTCTTTGAACTATTTTAAAATTGATTGAATTTTGAAAACTTCAGGCAAACTGACTCTGTTTGTCCTCATCAGTGTGTTGTTAATTGTAATGTCTGTAAGCTTGTAATGTTTGTAGCTCCACACTGTGGATGTGGGCGTAATGTGTACTGCAATTGCACAGCTAATAATTAAACAGAACCAGGCAGATTTCCGGAGGCTTCCGAGAGAGCTGCCTGCCACTTGGAAGCTGCGTGTGCTTGTGCTCTGAATATATCACATTTGGCGATTGAGATGGAATTTTTCGGATGATTTAAAGCTTAAATTTTGTTGGTGAAGGATTCAACCAGCCGACAGAGACTTTGAAAGTTTCTGCCTTTGGAAGAAGCTACAAAATCCGAGGTAAAATACAACACACGGTGTGAACAGCTAGAGATTAAAATGGCAGGTGTAATCGGACATTTGGGGGAATATAGTCATGACCGGGAAGGTTTTAAAGCATATGTGGGTCGGCTAGAAATGTATTTCACTGCAAATAACATAATCGGAGTTCCAGACAATGCAGTCCAGAACCGGGCTGTGTTGGAACATAAGAAAGCGATTATCTTATCGGTGGCAGGTCCGGCATTATACGAAACCCTTGTAAATCTGCTTGTGCCTGACGAGCCAAAGGACACAACGCTTAGAGATTTTAACAAAGCTGGAGCAGCACTATAACTCCAAACCGTTAGAAATTGCTGAAAGCTAACGTTTTGGGATTCGGAATCAAAATAATGAAAATATCAGTGATTACATTGTAGCATTAAAATAAGCTATTGATGCACTGTAATTTTGGAAACTTTCAAAACCGAGCATTATGGGATCGTTTTGTTTGTGAGGTGAAAAATGATGCGATCAGAAGGAAGTTATTGACGACGGATGACTTGACTTTTGAGATTGCTTGTCAGACAGCGAGGTCAATGGGCATGGCCGAACAATATTCTCGAGAATTAAATAATAATTACGGTCGTCAGTCAACCAAGGTGAATCACCTGCAGGTTCAAAGTAAAAGACGGTGGGGGCCCAAAGTCTCAGAAACTGTAAATTCTAACAGAGCGTCGAAGTTGTGCTATAGGTGCCTGGGACAACACATTGCTCAAAGTTGTCCATACGTGAAGGCAGAGTGTTTCTTCTGCAGGAAGACTGGGCATCTTGCGAAGGCATGTCGACTGAAGGGTAAACCAGCTTTGAAAGCTATGAGTCCAGCGTTCAAAGCTATAAGTAGATATCCCAAGAGACTACATAGCATGGAAGAACAACAACAGGACGAGGAGATGTTAGAGTTGCACATCATCAGGCGCACGAGGTTAACAGACAGCGATTCGGAAAGCATCAAAATCCACATAAATGTTGCGGGATTCAAGATACCAATGGAAATTGACACGGGTGCATCCGTGAGTGTAGTACCGGAGTCACTATACCGTGACAAATTGCGTGATTTCCAACTGGAGAAATCCAAGATAGAACTGCGAGGCTACTCGGGAGAGAAAATTCCTGTGTTAGGTCGTATCACCGTACCGGTAAAATATAAAGATCAATTTCAGAACTTGCCTCTAATAGTAGTAGTGAAAGGAGACAAGTCTGCCTTACTAGGAAGAAATTGGTTGAGCTCACTGAAGCTGGATTGGAGTAAGATTTTCTGTATGGAAGCAAGATTTTCATCAACGGATGAGGTTATCAAGAAGTATCCGAAGGTGTTCTGCGAAACGGGCAGTCCGATCCAAGGCTTCAAGGTGAGTGTCAGGGTACAGAAGGACGTTAGATCAGTTTACTACAAGGCACGTTCCATACCATATGCACTCAAGGAGAAAGTTGAGCAAGAACTCAAAAGACTAGAGACTGAGAACATTATTTGTAAGATAGATCGATGTAATTGGGTTACACCCATTGTTGTTGTACCTAAGTCCGATAGTAAGGTAAGATTGTGTGGTGATTATAAAGTAACCGTAAACCAGGTTCTAGAGGGCAATGTCCCCAATACATTGCCGAATATAGAAGATTTGTTCCCAACACTGATCTTCTCAAAACTGGATCTTACGAATGGTCAGATCTTCTCAAAACTGGATCTTACGAATGCCTACTTACAGCTTGAACTAGATGAGGAGTCCAAGTCATGTTTGACAATAAATACTCATCTAGGACTATATCAATTTAATAGGCTACCGTTTGGAGTGTCTTCCGCCTCTACCATATTCCATGGGGTGATGAACCAGATTTTGCAAGGTATTGAAGGGGTAGTATGTTATTTGGATGACATACGAATTTCAGCACTAATAAGTCCTTGCTATACAGTACAAATGCACATGAGGCCCATACTAGAGAGAAGGTCACACTGTGACCAGTTACCTTTATTAGCCAGCACTGAAGTGAATAAGATGGTTGGAGCTTTCCCTTTTATACCTGAAAGTCCAGGTTAGGAGTGTCTCCCACAAGTTCACCAACTAGTGGTCAGTGTTCTCACGATGTACAACTTAGGTCAGTTTATACATGGATTATAATGACAGTTGAATACATGACATCACTTCCCCCCCCCAAAATCATATTGGGATCACAGGTTAAGTCTCTCTGGTGGTTTACGCTCCCTTGTAGAGCGCCTGAGTTGGGGCTCCGGTTGTTGGGCGCTGGCCTGAGTGTCTGCTGTTTGCGGTGCCCCAGGCCTATCCGGACTGCCCACAGTGACACGGCTCTCCTCCACTTGGTTCCGGTGTTCGGTCACCTGTGGTGGAGTGAACTCTACAACGTGTGCTTCCTCTGCTTCTTCTATGGGATTGCTGAACCTCCTTTTGGTTTGATCCACGTGTTTGCGGCAGATTTGTCCATTGGTAAGTTTAACTACCAGAATCCTATTCCCCTCTTTGGCAATCACAGTGCCTGTGAGCCATTTGGGCCCTGCAGCGTAGTTGAGGACAAAGACAGGGTCATTGACATCAATACATCGTGCCCTCGCATTCCTGTCATGGTAGTCACATTGTGACCGGCGCCTGCTCTCAACAATTTCTTTCATGGTGGGGTGTATAAGGGATAACCTGGTTTTGATCGCCCTTTTCATTAGCAGCTCTGCGGGTGGAACCCCTGTGAGCGAGTGTGGTCGGGATCTATTGGCCAACAGAAGGCGTGATAAGCAGCTTTGTAGGCAACCCCCTTGGATTCTGAGCATCCCCTGTTTGATTATCTGCACTGCTCGTTCCGCCTGGCCGTTTGAGGTTGGCTTGAACGGTGCCGTTCTGACATGGTTGATATCATTTCCTGCCATGAAGTCCTGGAATTCAGTGCTTGTAAAGCACGGGCCATTGTCGCTGATCAAGACATTCGGTAGACCATGGGTGGCGAACATTGCCCGTAGACTTTCTATCGTGCCAGAGGATGTGCTTGAATTGAGAATGTCACACTCGATCCATTTGGAGTAGGCGTCTACTACAACCAAAAACATTTTACTCATGAAAGGACCTGCATAGTCCACATGAATGCGTGACCATGGTTTGGCGGGCCAGGGCCAGGGGCTAAGGGGGGCTTCCCTGGGCGCATTGCCCAGCTGGGCACACGTGTTGCACCTGCGAACACAAAGTTCCAGGTCTGCATCTATCCTTGGCCACCAAATTTGTGACCTGGCAATTGCCGCCTTCATGACAATGTCCGGGTGCTCATTGTGGAGTTCTCGGATGAACGCCTCTTTGCCCATCTGGGGCATGACTACTCGGTTTCCCCACAGTAGGCAATCGTCCTGAATCGAGAGTTCATCCTTGCGCCTGTGAAATGGTTTAAATTCCTCAGGGCATGCCCCGTACGTGGCTGCCCAGTCCCCATTCAGGACACATTTCTTGACTAAAGACAGTAGCGGGTCTCTCTTTATCCAGACTTTGATCTGACGGGCTGTCACGGGTGAGCCTTCGCTTTCGAAAGCTTCAACAGCCATGACCATCTCAGCAGCATGCTCGGTTGCCCTCTCGATGGTGGCTAGTGGGAGCCTGCTGAGTGCATCGGCACAGTTTTCAGTGCCCGGTCTGTGCCGAATGGTATAGTCATAGGCGGCTAACGTGAGTGCCCACCTCTGTATGCGGGTCGACGCATTTGCATTTATGGCCTTGTTGTCGGCCAAAAGGGACGTTAGGGGTTTGTGATCTGTCTCCAGCTCAAATTTCCTGCCACACAGGTACTGGTGCATTTTTTTTTCCTGCATATACACATGCTAGCATTTCCTTTTCTACCATCCCGTAGTCCCTTTCTGCTTGGGACAGACTTCTGGAGGCATAAGCTACCGGCTGTAACTGACCCTTGGCATTAACATGCTGCAGTGCACACCCGATCCCATAGGACGACGCATCGCACGTTAAAACCAGTTTCTTACATGGGTCATATAGCATTAACAGATTGTTAGAGCACGCAATTTGTTATCCTCCATCAAAAGCCCTTTCCTGGCTGTCCCCCCCAGACCCATTCGCAACCGTTGCGTAGGAGCACGTGTAGCGGTTCTAACAGCGCGCTCAGTTTGGGAAGAAAGTTACCAAAATAGTTCAGGAGCCCCAGGGACGAACGCAGCTCCATCGTGTTACGGGGTCTGGGTGCTCTCTGGATCACTTCCATCTGATCCCGTCTGCCTCTACCCTCATCCCCAGGAATTCTACCTCTGGAGCTAGGAAGACGCACTTCACCTTTTTCAGTCGCAGACCTACCCGGTCCAGTCTGCGTAGCACCTCCTCCAGGTTGTGGAGGTGTTCTTCAGTATCGCATCCCGTGATGAGGATGTCGTCTTGAAAGACCACTGTCCTTGGAATCGACTTGAGGAGACTTTCCATGTTTCGTTGAAAGATCGCAGCGGCCGAGCGAATCGCGAATGGACATCTGTTGTACTCAAACAGCTCCTTGTGTGTCGTGATGGTGGTCAGTTGCTTCGACTCACTCGCCAGCTCCTGGGTCATGTAAGCTGAGGTCAGGTCCAATTTTGAAAAAAGTTTGCCACCGGATAGCGTCGCAAAGAGGTCCTCCGCTCTCGGTAGCGGGTGCTGGTCTTGGAGTGACACCCGATTGATGGTGGCCTTGTAATCACCACATATCCTGACCGACCCATCTGCCTTGAGCACCGGCACAATTGGGCTCGCCCAGTCACTGAATTCGACAGGCGGTCCAATTCGCCTATCTTTTCCCACATCATGTACGGCACCGCTCTTAATTGTAATGTCTGTAAGCTTGTTATGTTTGTAGCTCCACACTGTGGATGTGGGCGTAATGTGTACTGCAATTGCACAGTTAATAATTAAACAGAACCAGGCAGATTTCCGGAGGCTTCCGAGAGAGCTGCCTGCCATGTAGGAAGCTATGTGTGCTTGTGCTCTGTGAATCTATCACACTAATAGTTAGAATATGTAAACATTCTAATGGATGGCAGTTGAGACATATGCACACGCAAAGGTATTTCGCAAACCAGTGCTGTCACACTCTGGACGTGCATCCTTCCTCCCCCCCCCCCCCCCAGTGCTGCCGAACTGTACTCTTCCTTTCCCAATGCTGCTAAACTCTAGAACCTACACTCCAGTTCTGCCAATCCCTAGACCATCCCTTAATCAGTGGTACCAGAACATAGGAATTGCTAGATTTAAAAAAAAGACCAAGGTCCATTTAGTTTGCCTTCTACTATCTTGGTAATCATATGATACCGATAATGGAGTTGTTGACATAGCAATCAATTTCTGTCAGTTGGTCGATAACCAACCCAGACATGACACAAGGAAATCCCAGTGGTGAATAAGTCCAAAGGCCCCCCCCCCCCCCCCCCCCCCCCCCAAGTAAGTTGCACTTACCCAATGTCATGTCTCAAATTACTCATGTACTGTATCCCAAAATGTTGTTTTCTGAACACAGGAGTATCCCCCAGTGTAACAAAACCTCACCCTCAACCCCAGTATTGCTAAATACCAGATACCCAACTCTAGCTGACACATCTTGTGTATCCTTAGCTTTAAGTATGATAAGAAATAAACATAAAAGCTTGGGAAAAAATACAAAATAAAACTACTCGTCTACAATTTGCACAGTATAATTGTTAGAGTTGTGCAATCCACGCACACTTTTTTTCCCGACCTTTTTTGTATGCTTGTAGTCCTGATTTGTTTTTGATAAAATTATATCTATCTTTTCTCTTGGCTCCATTCCAACCTTTTGATTCTAGCATGTATTGTTTTTCCTCTTGAATTTATTGGTAAGTTGCCCTAGATGAAACACTTGAGTTTTTTTTGACCAGAAGAGTTGGATGACCTGTAACGCTTTGTGTGTAGGATGTGGGAAAAGGTATCAATTCACCTTTTAAGGACACAAGTACAAGATTCTAAAAGAGCTCGACAGGGTAGATGCTGAGAGGCTATTTTTTTTTCCTGGCTGGAGAGTCGAGAACTCGGTGGCATAATCTCAGGATAAGGGTCGGCCATTTAGGACTGAGCTGGGGAGACATTTCTTCACTCAGAGGGTTGTGAATCTTTGGAATTCTCTACCCCAGAGGGTTGTGGATGCTCAGTCATTAAGTATATTTACAGTTGAGTTTGATAGATTTTTGGACTCTAAGGGAATCAAGGGATAGTTCGAGAAAGTAGAGTTCAGGTCAAAGATCAGCCATGATCTTCTTGAATGGTGGAAGAGGCTCCATGGATCATAAGGCCTACTCCTGCTCCTATTTCTTATGTTCATAAAGTATAACCTAAAAATAGGTTAACATTTTTATTTAATGGCTTAGACTATTATTTTTCATGTTTTTTCCACCTGCTGCTTGTGACTTATTTATTTATAAATTCCTCCCATGGATTGCCATGGTACACTCTGGGTCTTGCAATTCTAGGGGAGCAGGATGAAAACTACAGCTCCCATGACACATCTCAGAATTTGTCAACAAGAGCTGTAACTGCCCAGGTGAGATTTTTAATGCTGGGAGAGAAGCCTGAACTCAAGTTCAGACCTGAGGGGAAAAAGATTCAGGCGTTTGTTGGGTAAACTGCTTGCAGGAATTTCTAGCACTGATTAAGCACTATGGGCTGGATTTTCGGCAGGTTTGCTATCGGATTTTCGCTGCGATTTGACCCTCCGAGGCGAAAACCCGGTCGCAAAGCCCGGGTGGGATCCTCTGGTACCTGTTTGCGGCGGCACTTCCAAGTACCGCCGGGAACAAGTGCGCCGATGTGCAACGACGCTGATTGCATTTGCGTCAGACTTTCGACAATCTCCCGACCCATACGCCACGCCCAGAATAGTGACCGATCAAACCTGTCGGTGCAGCCCTGCCAGCAGCGGTAAGTATGAAAACCTGCAAAGAAGGTAAGTTAAAGATTTTTATTACATTTTGTTTTCAGTGATTCGATAGATAAGGATCTTGTAAATGTTTTTGGAATTTCCCCCGCCCCGCCCCCCAATCCCAAGGCTTCTCTTGCAGCGCTCCCGGCCCTGGACTAAAGTTGCCGAAACTCTCGGTTTGCACCACGAATGCTTGTGCAACGCCTCCTTTACCGATGCGCCCCTGGTGCAGACGTAAAGACCGAAAGTTTGGGTTAAAAACGGTAAGTTTCACATATTGCTACCTTTTTTGCCGAAAAACCCCGAAAGCCAAAAATCCAGCCCCAAGTGATTAAGGGGAAAGGTTTTTTTCTTTGAAATGCTATAATCTTTTGAGTATTTGCGATATTTTAACATACTTTGCCTGCACATAATGATCTCAGTTGAGAAGAATAGTAGGTTATGAAAACTTTATTGAAAAAAAATCTGGAGTAATTTAGTTGCTGATTCTGGATGGCTAATTTATTTTTTTAAGTGATTCGAATAGGTGGCCTTTAGTGTTTCCTTGTTGTCGATTGGCAATTTTACCTGTCTAGTGAATGGACGTGTTTTTGGTTGGGATTTTATCAAAAGGCTACTTGAGCAAATCGACATGATTAACTTAACTGGTGGTAATTATTTGAGTCAGTTAAGATTTTGAACCATAAAGCTGCAAGATGCACACATGATAAAAGACCCTTAATTATATAACGGACTTGGTTTATCATCAATGACACGTGAAAACCAACAATCTTATTTCCAGCTTGCATGTAACTGACATTTTTATGAATTAATTATACCTGGTTATATTTAACTGACAGCTTTTCAAATTGGGATCCCCAGGGGTTCACGAAGGCATCAGATTTTGTTGACATACTGATTGTATCTATATATCAAGTCTTGTGTCTAGTGTGCATCACCGTATGTTCCAGAAGTAGAATTTTACTACGGATGCCAAACGGTCTGTTTTAAAAAAGGGAAAGAAAGCCAGTCATTTAATTGTACAGTATTCTGACCTGCAGTCTGAAATTTACAAGCAATTTGCTGACTTCTAATTGGCTTCAGCAGTTTAAATGCCGCTATTATTACCTGCATTACCATGGGGAGTACTCGACTAGCTTTCAAGGGACCCGTAAAGTTGCTAACTAAATAACACAACCATGCTTCAGACCTGAGGCTATTCATGAGATCCACTAATACTGATAAATATCTTTTTGCAATGAGAGCACTGCTATCCTTTAAGTAGCTGATGCTGTCTTTTGGAATTAAGGCCAGTGGCTCCCTTGGTAGTATGTTGATATTTGCAAGAGGCAACTGGAGGGGGTGTTCATTTTTACAAAGGGTTTCCCCATGTGAATGTTTGAAAAATACCAGTTTAAGGTTCTTTTAATTTCTCAAATGGGAAAGTCAGAGTGAACACTGTGAAGCTATGGCTAGTTTTCTTTTCTGAGGTTTAGACAGCCTTTAGTTGGTTTCAGAAATTACACTCCCATGGCCAATGCATTTCTAAATTTGTATCGTTTTTGCAAATATTTTAAATGTGATGTTTTTGTGCCCAGTAAATATCGCAAATGTTTGATGAGAATTTCTGCGAAAATAGTCTTGCATACTGTTAGAAATAACCAGGTTATGGCTATTTCTGATCACTTTAATAATCAGGATTGACTATAAACCAATATGATGGGTATATTGTGTTTAATCAGAGTTTAAGATGGAATATAACACATTAATTGTACAAGAAAAACATATGACCGTGACAAGTAGCTGGTACCAATCCGATCGGACAAATGGCTGGCGCACGTGAGCAGTTCTCTGCCTTGCGTCCTCCCTTCCTCTCTTCTAGAGCCTCCTTCGGTGAGCATATGATCACTCTCGAAGAGTATTCGACCAGCCCAACTTCTGGTTCTTCCCTCCACCGTCTGCAGGGAAAAACCCTCGGTGCTACTTTTATTGTGTTTTTAGGGGTGGCCTGGAATGGAATATTGACAACACCTTTTGGCCTATAGAGGTTGCCGTAAAAACTCTGTGCCCAATGGAACGTTGAGTTCTTTGTCTAAACTTGCTGATGAAGACCCTCCCTCTAGGAGGGGTCTTCACAACCATTACACATCTTTTCTTGTTTAGACGTTTTGGAGGCCAATCCATCCATATGGACCTTCTTATCTCGTCCGGCCCTGTCCCCCCAAAGCAATAGGGCTGGAATTTGTACTGCATCTCCACCTGGTTTCTTGGCGGTATTGGTCGGTTTGGGCGAAAACCGGGTCGGCGCAAATTTCCATGAAGAGTTCCGCTGGCGGTTTCAAAATACCGCTGGGGAGCGGACTGCCTGGCGTGCATCGTCCAAAGACCGCTATCGCCCAAGTTTTGACTCGGCAGTGATCCACAGGTAAGCAGTAAAAAAACGCCCACGAGAAGCAGCGGGTAGGTGGCCAGTAGGTAAATAGCCCTGCAAAAAAAGGAAAGTTAATGGGTTTTAATAATTATTTTTAAATTCCTTTACAGTGATTAAGTTGAAAAGGGTCCTGAAAATGTGTTCTGATTTTTTTTATTTTATATTTGTTGGAAAAAATATTTTGTGATTTTCCCCCCCCCCCCCCACCCCTCCTCGGCCCAACCCCCACAGGCTCGGTCTAAATATTAGTAATTACCACCCAATTGGCCCAAGACTGTTTTTTCCGCTGAGAATAGGTATGTAAGGTCCATTTTTTTTCGCTGGCTGGAATGTGTTTTCCTTTTTTTGTGCAATTTTTCGCCCGCGGTAATTTTTAAATCTTAGCGGTATTTTGGGTGGCAATCCGGCACTAGCGGATTTTTGGGAAATTCTAGCCCAAAGTCTCATCTCATCCTGTCTTGTCCTCCCTGATCCAGCTGGAGCATGTCTCAGGCACAATCTTGGGCCACTAAATCAGAGGCCCTAGGTTGGAGCTGTCTCACTTCAGCCGGTCATCATGGATACCCTAACTCTCATTCCTTCTATCCTATGTCTTTATACCAATTAACTTTTAATTATCTTCGCAAGCAGTTCTGTTAAATAAACTCCAAATTCTACCATAGCATTATAATTGTTTATTAGCAATAATGGAAGAAACATAGGTTGGCCTTCATTGGCCCAATTAAAGACTAAGTCAAAATCCTAAACTTACAGACGACAGACAAGGCAGTATCATGCTGTGGGCCCCCATGTGAAATGTTATGCATTCTCTAATCTAGCACATTAAAAACACTGTCTCAATTCTAATGCATGTCTTCCGAGGAAAACAAAACTTAAGCAGTCCTGGGTAAAACATAAAATACATTAACTCTTTACTTGTTTTGAGAGGAAACATACAATCATTTAAACACAGTATTATTTTTAGGTATCCCTAATTTCTAACTTTGTATGAAAGTGAAGCATAGAGCCAGAGTGCAACAGAAAGAACTGTGTAGAATGGCATTCAGAAAAAGACCAAAGCAATGGAAAGCAGCATCAAGGGCAAGAAACATTATTTGAAAAGGAAAGGCAAAATGACAGCTATGTTGACATATTTATGTTCTTGGGTGCAGAGAGGTTAAAACACCAAGAAAAATATGGAAACCTTTTAATTATTTCTATGATTGTTGTGTACAGAGCGCAACTGAACACAGTACAGAATTTTTTTTGGTCCATGGGACCATTACAGTAGACCAGGGGAGTTGCTTGAGGTGAGAACAAGTGAAATGCACTAGGAAATTAGAATTCAGATATTTTCCTTTTAGGTGCAGGAATTGTTAACTCTGGCAGTGTACCTCATTTGTATCATCAAAGGTCTGCTCTGCTGGGACTCAAAGGCAGCTTTTTATCTTAGAGCTTGTTTGTTTAGATTGGATTCTGGGAGACCAGCGGTGTAAACGACTCTCTGTTAATAAATTACTAAATCTGATTCTCATAAAAACAATTTTTTTGAGAGTCTACTATTTTTCCACCAGAATAAAGGAGCTGGATCTAGTAGAATGAATGCTGAAAGCCGGCCAGGGATGCTTGTCTCCCAGGATTCAACGTAAATGAGCAGCCATACAAAAGCAGCTTTTGTTTATCTGCTCTTTAATGGACCTCTGCACTTGTGTCAATGAGTCATATGAACTTAAGAAGTTTGTGCATTAGTTCAACTATAAACTATATCCTAGATATGCTGCACTTCACATGAGTGGGAGTATTGAATGAAGTTTGAAAGGTGAATCAGATAGCACAATTCTAACCTGTACGTTAACATGAATCCGTTTTACTTGTTCAATTGGACTGACATTGATTTTCCATAATTTCTATAGCACTGAGCTAAAATTGGTTTTAAGTACTCGACTTGCAGTTATTTAAGGTAACACATTTTTCAGTGTCGAAGGAAGTTTTGCCCAAATCCTGGTTGAAGGGTTGCTCATGATTAGTACTTTCATTGATTGCTCATTAAACACTGCTTAGTACTATGCAAATTCAGTAACCGATACAGCAATGTATGACTCAAATATTGTACAGTATTTAAGTATTCTATCGATTCTATTCACGCCCCAGGTCTTATGAGCGGGAAAAAGACTAATCACCCCAAAAATAAGTGAAAGTGAACATTGTTGCAGGTGACACAGTAGTTCAAGTATGATTTGAAATCCACTGTCAAGCGTTCTTGTGATGCTCAGAATGTTCTTCAGGACATCGGTGTTTCTATGGCAGTTGTAGGAGTGATTGGATGCTTTTGTGCTAGCATCCACCCAATTATCCAAGCAGCTGGTATTCAAGACCAGAAATTTGTGTTGATGCACATCAGCTGAAGTGAGTTCATGTGTACCTGACACAGATCACCAATGTTTGTTTTGGGAAGGACGTTAGAAGGACTATGGTGTTGCTGTAGCCATGGCAATGAAGATTAAGCCATTGATGCATTTGAGTTGACTGGAAAATGGGACAGGATTATTGGGAAGTCTGGTCAATGGGCAAGAGGAGTGGGCTGGGCATCCCTGAAGTACCACTGGATACAGGGCCACTTAGCTGCCCCAAAGTCCAATCACACTGGATTTGACATCTTGTACTGCATTTAATTTATTGTTTAGCACTTTAATTGGGTGGTTGTTCAATGTATACTGTAGCCTGGTGCAAACCTCAGTTCCAGACAATGAAAGATAATCAAGTTCCTTTGCCTGCACATCAGTACTACTTATTCTTTGGGAAGGTAGTAAAGGCTAACCGATGCATCTAGCTTTTAAGGGAAGGTGGAAAGAAAACTACTCTTGAAGCGCAACATGTACTTAAGTGGAAGTTGGACCTGAAGAGCATCTCCTGAACTAGAAGAGCACTGACTCATTCATTTTACAAAAATAGCTGTCCTTTTCAATCTGCTTTCTTTTCTATCTATCAAGTGTAAAGTTTGCCTTTCTTTTGTATGTGACAAGGGAAGATCCTCAGAATTAATTCTGAAATAAAATGCTGGTGTATAGTGTAAAGTTTTGCATCTTGCCAAAAATCTATGGCCTTGGTGGTCATTATTTTTGTCAGTTACTCCTGAAATTAAATAAAGGATTAGGCATCTTAATCACGTATAATACTTTATATGTTCAGAAGATAATCTTCTAAGACTGCTGCTCACTTTGTATGAATTAAAAAGTATACCTTACAATCAGAACATCCAATGGCCCAGATTTTGTGGTCAGCGGTGAAGTGATGGCGCTCGCTGCTGACCTCTAAGAAAGCTGCCCACAAAGATCTAGTAATCTCTGTGGCGTTGATTTCACAACTCTTGATAATTTGAATCTGACTTCAACTGAGGGAATCTCCAGCAACAGTGATGTCATCAAGCAGGCTCCTCATCATCATAGGCCGCCCCTCGGAATTTGGTGAACAGTCCAATGCGAGAGCCACAGTCCCTGTCACAGGTGGGACAGATAGTCGTTGAGGGAAGGGGTGGGTGGGACTGGTTTGCTGCATGCTCTTTCCGCTGCCTGCGCTTGATTTCAAGCAGGCTAAACAGCCAATCACATTGTAGTATTCGCACAGACAGCAAACCAGGAAGTAAAACGCACTGATTTTCCTTCCCATTTTAACCATTTTACACAGACCAAAATAAAGATTGGGGCATACACATGGGATTAAGGTAGAAACTGAAATATCATAAACAAACTTTTTATATATATTATAAAAACAAGAATTTTTATCATAATGGAAAAAATTGACATTCCACAAATCATGGGCTCAATTTTCCCCAATGCCGGTTTTTTGCGTATTTGAAGAGTTACGCCCGTATTTTTTGGGCCTGACTACGCCAAAAAAAAGAGAAAGTTTCCCCGTTTTAACTTGTGAATGTGGCCCGACGCACATCGCCCTTAAGCTCTGTGGGTAGAGCCTAAGATGTGTGCCAAAAAGATTCGGTTGCCAGGGTAACGAGGTTGAGGCTGGAAAGTGAAACATACAAGACATTCTGGCCAGCTCACAGCAACCTGCACAAGCACCTTGCACATTGCACCTTACCAACATGAAAATATTAGAGTCTTTGTGCCAAAAGTAAACTGAATTGGAAAGCCCCCCAGCGCCTGCCGGTGCCTGGTGCTGCTCCTAGCCCAGGCCGAAAGGCCTCCCTCACCCTGGAGCTGGTGCTGCTCCTAGCCCAGGCCGAAAGGCCTCCCTCACCCTGGAGCTGGTGCTGCTCCTAGCCCAGGCCGAAAGGCCTCCCTCACCCTGGAGCTGGTGCTGCTCCTAGCCCAGGCCGAAAGGCCTCCCTCACCCTGGAGCTGGTGCTGCTCCTAGCCCAGGCCGAAAGGCCTCCCTCACCCTGGAGCTGGTGCTGCTCCTAGCCCAGGCCGAAAGGCCTCCCTCACCCTGGAGCTGGTGGTGCTCCTAGCCCAGGCCGAAAGGCCTCCCTTCCCCCAGAGCTGGTGCCGTTCCTAGCCCAGGCCAAAAGAGTGGACAGACCAGACCAAAAGTCCCAGATTAAAGTGAATTTGAGAATGAAGACAAAAAGGAGATTGTTACAGTAATGGAGTTGTACTACAGAACCCGTAAGTACGAGGTTATAATTACCCACACTCTCCCTCTCTGCCGCTGCTATCCCGGCCGTGGAACTGGATCTTCTGTGCTGATTCTCTTACCTACACTGATTTTGTTAACTGCCCAGAAGGTTTTTCAGAGTGGACACATATGCCATCTTAAGAAAAATCGTAGTTGGCCAGACTTGCATAAATAGCCAGAATTGGTGCGGGTGGCAGGTTACGCCCTCAATGAGGAAAAAAAATCGTAGCCTAAAAAAAACTAACCTAAGTGTATTACACTGGCGCAGAAACTTTGGGGAAACTTGGAGATTTTAATTTACTCCAAAAAACCAGTGCATGCCAAAAAAACAGCGCAGACAATTGGGGAAAATTTGAGCCCATAAAATGAACTATTCGGAGCTATAATGGTTGTTCAGCAGTAATATGACTCAGTACGCCATTAAAAACCTAGTTGCACCTCATTCAACAAGGCTTAACTTTTTCGGTGATTTTAAGAGCGGTATTCCAGTGCAATAGCTTAAATTCTCGTTAGTTCAGTGATTTCATTTGATTGCCGGCTGTGGGGACTTCCAACAGTGTGCCTGTGGAGGAGCATGGAATGACTGACAAAAACTTCTGGATTTCCGCTAGTAACTGAACAAATGTATACTACAGAAGTTGCTGTCAGATTCACAGTTGTATTGACAGCAAACGTAGACAGTTTCGCCATCATTACAACTGAAAATTCTGCACCAATATGTTTTCAACAGGAAATGTTTTCCTTCTATGGTAGTAGACCACGAAAAATACTGGCCGAACTAGTTTACTTTCTAAAGACTTAATTTTTTACTGTTTTGAATCCGTGGTAAACCTCAGCAATGAGCTCACAGCTGTGTTAGCATAGACATGAAATGTGTCCAGTCAATGCCAATTAATATTTACAGTAAGTTATAGTAAGTTTTCAAGCAATTTTATACAATACCATCATAGGCAGTCCCTCGAAACAAGGATGACTTGCTTCCACGCCGAAAAGGAATGAGTTCACAGGTGTTTCAATGAAGGACCTAATATTCCAGATCCCGAACTACATCTTGAAGGGTGGAAGATGCCTGTGCGTGGATTTTTTTAACGTGTGGTGTGGCCGTTGCACACCAGCCACCACACGGGTTTGACAGAGCTAGGTCTTGGTCCATGGCCAGGATTACCCAAGCCAACTGGAGACTAGCTCTGCTGCACGGACCTCGTGCGCACACATATCAGTGTGGGCTGGCCCGTGCTGCCCCTGGGACCTCGCCTCTTCTGAGCCCCGAACGTTCGCCCCTCCTGGGTGCTGATCACATCCCTCTACGAACTCTTGGTGCTCCTTCACCCCGATCTCACCACTCCTGCTGTACCTGCCCGCACTGCAATCAGCCGTCGCCCTCCTTGCAGTGACATGCCTCTGCACACTGCTCCCTCTAATGGTCCCGGCCTGCTGATGGTCTTGCAGGCCAGGACCGGGCCGGACCGCCGCACGCTGCTCCCTACTATACTAGCAAATCGGACTAACATTGCCTTTATCATGAATGTATTTAGTAAACTGGCAATTCTATAAAATAGTTCTTGGCTTTAGAAGCTTGCATGGTACAATGTGTCATTTTGATTCTTTATAATTTGTGCAAAATTTGAAAGCTTTTTAATTTTGCCCAGTTTCATAGGGCAAAATTTGGCCAGTACAGATGTCTGACGCACTCACGAGAGGTGTGCCGTTTTTGTAGAACTCCAAGGACGGCAAAAATCTTCGGGCTGAGTTTGACCACTCCCCAGCCTCTCCTCCATGGTGACCTAGCGTGGCAACTGGATTCGGAGGCTGAACCAGGTCCTGGTGCTGAAAACAGTGCTGGGACCACTGCACATGCGTGCGAGAGTGTGCGCACATGCACAGTAGCTCCTAGCCCCCAGAATCTGAGAGTGTGTGATGCAGGTTGTGTGGGAGGGGCCGACGCTCGCCGCCCCTATCCCGAGCCAAGTGGCCGGCCGCACATGTCAGCCGCTACCTTCCCTCGCTGAGGGCTACAAGAGACAGATTGGTGGGGGGAAGAGTTTTGATCGGGGGGGGAGGGGAAGAGTTTTGCGGTGGGAGTGGGGGGGAGGGGAAGAGATTTGATCGGGGGGTAGGAAAGAGTTTTGATCCGGGGGGGCGGAGGAGATGAAAAGAATCTTCAGAGATTTTCCAGTACTTTAATATCAAGCTATCTTTAGCAAAAATAAACTCCGTTTAATCAGGCTAAGAGCACCTACACCCTGTCCAGACTTGCTGCTTCGGATTTCAAAAAAAACTAGCATTTCTATCATAACACTCTCATTTGGAGGCTACCTGCGCTGATTTCTTAATTCACCGCAAGGTTTTTCTGAGCGGACACGAGTGGCCTTATACCCTGGCCGAAGTTAGTTTGGAGTAACTTTTAGCTGGCCAAACTTGCTTAAATGGCCAAAACAGGCGGAAGTGGCTGGTAACGCCCCTTTTGGGGGAAAAAAACTTAAAAAAAAAACCTAATTCACTTACACCGGAGCAAATTAAATGGAGAGAATTGCGATTTTTAAGTTACTTCAAAAAAAATCTAGTTGCTTCAAAAAAAAACGGAGCGTGAGTCCGGGGTGCGTAGTGAAGCCTATAAGAGGCCCAACGTCGGAGGAGGAGCGGCAGTTCGAGCAGCGCGAGTCCGGGGTGCGTGGTGAGGCCTACAAGAGGCCCAACGTCGGAGGAGGAGCGGCAGTGCGAGCGGCGTGAGGCCAGGGTGCGTGGAGAGGCCTATAAAGGCCCAACGTCGGAGGAGGAGGAGCGGCAGTGCGAGCAGCGCGAGTCCGGGGTGGGTGGTGAGGCCTATAAAGGCCCAGCTTGTACAGCTCCAGCCGGGAGAAAAAGCAAAAAAGAAGTAGGAAGAAATCAAAAGGTGACGTCAGAGCCAAAGGGGTAAGTGATTGGTGAGTAGTTTTTCTTTTTTTTTCTTCTTTTTATATCAGTAAGTAACTGTTAGCACTGGTATCGTCAATTTAAGTTAATCTAAGGGTTAAGTCATGGCAGGAGAGCACGGTCACGTGATATGCTCCTCCTGTACCATGTGGAAACTCAGGGACACTTCTGGTGTCCCTGATGACGACGTGTGCGGGAAGTGTATCTGCCTCCAGCTCCTGACGGACCACATTGCGGATTTGGAGCTGAGGGTGGATTCACTCTGGAGCATCCACGATGCTGAGAAAGACGTGAGTAGCACGTGTAGCGAGTTGGTCTTACCGCAGGTGAAGGGTCCACAGCCAGCGATGGAATGGAAGACCAGCAGCAAGAGTAGTGCAGGGGTTCCCTGCGGTCATCCCCCTGCAAAACAGATACACCGCTTTGAGTACTGTTGAGGGGGATGACTCATCAGGGGAGGGCAGCAGCAGCTAAGTTCATGGCACCGTGGCTGGCTCTGCTGCACAGGAGGGCAGGAAAAAGAGTGGGAGAGCGATAGTGATAGGGGATTCAATTGTTAGGTGAATTGATAAGCGTTTCTGCGGCCGCAACCGAGACTCCAGGATGGTATGTTGCCTCCCTGGTGCAAGGGTCAAGGATGTCTCTGAGTGAGTGCAGGACATTCTGAAAAGGGAGGGAGAACAGCCAGTTGTCGTGGTGCACATTGGTACCAACGACATAGGTAAAAAAAGGGATGAGGTCCTACGAATTTAAGGAGCTAGGAGTTAAATTAAAAAGTAGGACCTCAAAAGTAGTAATCTCAGGATTGCTACTAGTGCCACGTGCTAGTCAGTTTAGAAATCGCAGGATAGCGCAGATGAATACGTGGCTTGAGCAGTGGCGCAGCAGGGAGAGATTCAAATTCCTGGAGCATTGGAACCGATTCTGAGGGAGGTGGGACCAGTACAAACCGGACTGTCAGCACCTAGGCAGAACCGGAACCAATGTCCTCGGGAGAGTGTTTGCTAGTGCTGTTGGGGAAAGAGTTAAACTAATATGGCAGGGGGTTGGGAACCAATGCAGGGAGACAGAGGGAAACAAAATGGAGACAGAAGCAAAAGACAAAAAGGAGATGAGTAAAAGTGAAGGGCAGAGAAACCCAAGGCAAAAAGCAAAAAGGGCCAATGTACAGCAAAATTCTAAAGGGTCAAAGTGTAATAAAAAGGCAAGCTTGAAAGCTCGGTGCCTCAATGCGAGGAGTATTCGGAACCCAGGAGAGGGCTCTGAGCTAGTTAGAGTGGGTGAGAGCGCAGATGAACAGGACCCCAAGAAAGAATGCAAAAGGCAGGAGGCAACATAGCAGAATAGCACTGGGGTCAGTGTAAACCACAAGGTGATAGGAAGGGACAATATGTATGAATATAAAGGGGCTGCAGGAGAGGTCAAAACTAAAAATCATGGTTTAAAAACTAGTATTAAAACACTTTACCTAAACGCACGCAGCATTCGAAATAAGGTAAATGAGTTGACGGCACAAATCATTACAAATGGGTATGATTTGGTGGCCATTACAGAAGCGTGGTTGCAGGGTGGCCAAGACTGGGAATTAAACATACAGGGGTATCTGACAATTTGGAAGGATAGACAAGAAGGGAAAGGAGGTGGGGTAGCTCTGTTAATAAAGAATGATATCAGGGCAGTTGTGAGAGATGATATTGGCTCTAATGAACAAAATGTTGAATCATTGTGGTTGGAGATTAGAGATAGTAAGGGGAAAAAGTCACTGGTGGGCGTAGTTTATAGGCCCCCAAATAATAACTTCACAGTGAGGCGGACAATAATCAAGGGAATAATAGAGGCATGTGAAAAAGGGACGGCAGTAATCATGGGGGATTGTAACCTACATATCGCTTAGTCAAATCAAATCGCACGGGATAGCCTGGAGGAGGAATTCATAGAATGCATACGGGATTGTTTCTTAGAACAGTATGTTACAGAACCTACAAGGGAGCAAGCTATCTTAGATCTGGTCCTGTGTAATGAGACAGGAATAATAAGCGATCTCCGAGTAAAAGATCCTCTCTGAATGAGTGATCACAGTATGGTTGAATTTGTAATACAGATTGAGGGTGAGGAAGTAGTGTCTCAAACGAGTGTACTATGCTTAAACAAAGGGGACTACAGTGGGATGAGGGCAGAGTTAGCTAAAGTAGACTGGGAACACAGACTAAACGGTGGCATAGTGGAGGACTTTTAAGGAGCTCTTTCATAGTGCTCAACAAAAATATATTCCAGTGAAAAAGAAGAGCGGTAAGAGAAGGGATAACCAGTCGTGGATAACCAAGGAAATAAAGGAGAGTATCAAATTATAAACCAATGCGTATAAGGTGGCCAAAGTTAGTGGGAAACTAGACGATTGGGAAAATTTTAAACCACAGCAAAGAATTACTAAGAAAGCAATAAAGAAAGGAAAGATAGATTACGAAAGTAAACTTGCGCAAAACATAAAAACAGATAGTAAAAGCTTTTACCGATATATAAAATGGAAGAGAGTGACTAAAGTAAATGTTGGTCCCTTAGAAGATGAGAAGGGGGATTTAATAATGGGAAATGTGGAAATGGCTGAGACCTTAAACAATTATTTTGCTTCGGTCTTCACAGTGGAAGACACAAAAACCATGCCAAAAATTGCTGGTCACGGGAATGTGGGAAGGGAAGACCTTGAGACAATCACTATCACTAGGGAGGTAGTGCTGGACAGGCTAATGGGACTCGAGGTAGACAAATCCCCTGGTCCTGATGAAATGCATTCCAGGGTATTAAAAGAGATGGCAGAAGTTATCGCAGATGCATTCGTTATAATCTACCAAAATTCTCTGGACTCTGGGGAGGTACCAGCGGGTTGGAAAGCAGCTAATGTAACGCCTCTGTTTAAAAAAGGGGGCAGACAAAAGGCAGGTAACTATATCCAGTTAGTTTAACATCTGTAGTGGGGAAAATGCTTGAAGCTATCATTAAGGAAGAAATAGCAGGACATCGAGATAGGAATAGTGCAATCAAGCAGACGCAACATGGATTCATGAAGGGGAAATCATGTTTAACTAATTTACTGGAATTCTTTGAGGATATAACGAGCATGGTGGATAGAGGTGTACCGATGGATGTGGTGTATTTAAATTTCCAAAAGGCATTCGATAAGGTGCCACACAAGATTACTGCAGAAGATAAAGGTACGCGGAGTCAGAGGAAATGAATTAGCATGGATAGAGAATTGGCTGGCTAACAGAAAGCAGAGAGTCGGGATAAATGGGTCCTTTTCGGGTTGGAAATCGGTGGTTAGTGGTGTGCCACAGGGATCGGTGCTGGGACCACAACTGTTTACAATATACATAGATGACCTGGAAGAGGGGACAGAGTGTAGTGTAACAAAATTTGCAGATGACACAAAGATTAGTGGGAAAGCGGGTTGTGTAGAGGACACAGAGAGGCTGCAAAGAAATTTAGATCGGTTAAGCGAATGGGCTAAGATTTGGCAGATGGAATATAATGTCGGAAAATGTGAGGTCATCCACCTTGGGGGGAAAAAACAGTAAAAGGGAATATTATTTGAATGGGGAGAAATTACAACATGCTGCGGTGCAGAGGGACCTGTGGGTCCTTGTGCATGAAACTCTTTTAGAATCCCAGAAAGTTAGTTTGCAGGTGCAGCAGGTAATCAGGAAGGCAAATGGAATGTTGGCCTTCATTGCAAGAGGGATGGAGTACAAAAACAGGGAGGTCCTGCTGAAACTGTACAGGGTATTGGTGAGGCTGCACCTGGAGTACTGCGTGCAGTTTTGGTCACCTTACTTAAGGAAGGATATACTAGCCTTGGAGGGGGTACAGAGACGATTCACTAGGCTGATTCTGGAGATGAGGGGGTTACCTTATGATAGATTGAGTAGACTGGGTCTTTACTCGTTGGAGTTCAGAAGGATGAGCGGTGATCTTATAGAAACATTTAAAATAATGAAAGGGATAGACAAGATAGAGGCAGAGAGGTTGTTTCCACTGGTCGGGGAGACTAGAACTAGGGGGCACAGCCTCAAAATACGGGGGAGCCAATTTAAAACCGAGTTGAGAAGGAATTTCTTCTCCCAGAAGGTTGTGAATCTGTGGAATTCTCTGCCCAAGGAGGCAGTTGAGGCGAGCTCATTGAATGTATTCAAATCACAGATAGATTTTTAACCAATAAGGGAATTAAGGGTTACGGGGAGCGGGCGGGTAAGTGGACCTGAGTCCACGGCCAGATCAGCCATGATCTTATTGAATGGTGGAGTAGGCTCGAGGGGCTCGATGGCCCACTCCTGTTCCTAATTCTTATGTTCTTGTGTAACTCCTGGGGAAACTTGGGCATGGAGTAGGAAAATAAAACACTTCCACCAATTTGAGTACTTTGATCATTTTTTTCCAAGGGAATGGGTGTGGGAAGGGAAGGAGGAAAAACTGGTCAAATGGAAATCCAATTCAGTGGTTTTCACTTTTTTTAATGGAATGAACCTCCAAAAGCATGAAATAGATATATTGTGCAATTTAAGTTACTGCAGACATTTGCTGAATTTAGGAATAAATGTCTATTTTACGTACATCGAAGAAGGTCATTTATTGCTCTTTTACGTCAAATAAAAAACAATAACAGTAAACCCGATCAAAGGAAGTGAATTTAATTTGCTTATGTGGTAGTCTTCATGTTGGTTTGAGTTTGGAGTGATGTTGCAATGTAAGCATTGCTTGCAGCTGATGTCACAACCTGGATTAAAGGCCAGAAATTCCTGATGAGTCAAATGTTTAATCCTTTCGTATCAATGATGGTGCTAACATCAAAATTCATTGTTTCCATGACTTGTGTCAGGCAGGTTAATGGGTGTGATCATTCTTTACAGGTATGGTCACACCTATCAAGTTGTTTAAAACCTGGGTATTGTAGGAGAGATTTTTAGAATTCCATTTATAATCACAATTGGGGACTGAATTAGCCTTGAATTTGAACTCCTATTTGGTACTATAAATTCTATGTACATTTTGTAAACTTTTTTTTAATTAAAGTTGTACGCGTAAATGTACTTTTCTGCATTTGCATACTGAAATAGAAGGCGATGGTGCCAAAAAATTACAATTGCAGCCAGTCTCCCCGAATATCCTGGTGGTGTGATAGTTTAATATTCGCTTACTGATATGATGGCTCTGTACTGCTAAGAAGTCGATGGGTGTGATTTTTTTTTAAACTGCACTGCTTGTATATACACACATTTTACTGTGCTTGTAAACAAGACAAGAGAAAACAAAATTGCTGGAGGGATTTAGACACAAGAATGGGAATTTGAAAATTGAGCGCAAGGGGTTTTTGGGACCCTTGCCATTTGGTTATAAATATTTTCAATATTTCAATTTTTGGAAAGAAGTGATGGCGTATCAGAGAACTGCTCTTTATTTTGTTTTGTAGGAATCAAGTGCTAGTTTCCTTTAAATTATATGGCTCTGCTGTGTTTTAAGCATATGTTGTGTTCTGCACAGTCAGTAATTCCAGACAGCATTTGTGCTTCTCATTGCCAGGCACCTGGGCCCCAAGTTTCCACATGATTTGCTCCTGATTTTTAGGAGCAACTGGTGTTTAACGGAGTATCTTAGAAATCGGAATTCTCGTCATTTAGTTTGCTCCAGTTCTAGTCAGTTCGACAGTTTCACTTTGGAACTGAATTTTTTTTTCAAAAGGGGGTGTGTCCGGCCACTTACGCCTGATTTCAAAGTTTCGTGAGTGAAAACTTACTCCAAACTAACTTAGAATGGAGTAAGTGAAGATTTTTGTACGCTCGAAAAAACCTTGTCTACACTTTAGAAAATCAGGCATAGGTTACAAATCAGGCGTCGGGAATGGTGGAGGGGGGGTTTAAAGGGAAGTTTACAAACATTAAACACTTCAGTTTTACAAATAAAGAGCCATCATCAATAATAAATGATAAATACATCAATAAATCAACCAAAAAAAATTAATAAGAAATAATTTTTTTTTTAAAATCAAGAAATAAAACATTTTCTACTTACCGACTGCAGCACCAGGAGCCCTCCAACAGCGTGCTGGGATGCCCCCCCCCTCCCCCAGTGTGTCTCTGTCAGTGTCTCTATCTCTCTGTCTGTCTGTGTGTGTCTCTCATTGTCTGTCAGTGTCTGTGTTTCTGACAGCGAGGGGAGGGGGAGGGATGGGGGAGAAGGGGGAGGGATGGGGGAGAAGGGGGAGGGATGGGGGATAAAGGGGAGAAGGGGGAGAAAGGAAATTGGGGGGGGGAAGGAAGGAGATTGGGGGGGGCGGGGGGAAGGAGATTGGCGGGGGTGGGGGGAAGGAGAAGGGGGAGGGAGGCTGAACAGACCGGGCCCGAGACTTCGAGCAGGGCCCATCCCCATCACCAGATTTTACAGGTAGGTGGCGTTGGGTCGGGTCCGGTGCGGGGGGGGGGGGAGCGGGAGTCTGGTCAGGTCGGGGGGGGGGGGCGGGGAGAGCGTGAGTCAAGTCGGTGTCTGGTCCGGTCCGGAGGCGGGAAGCGCGAGTCGGGTCGGGAGGAAGCAGGAGCTGGCCGTGGGAGGAGCCTTATTCACGCAGCCCCAGTGAGGCCATTCGGCCAGGGCTAGGGGCTGCGTGCTTTGAGCCCCTCCCACACAGTTTTGGGCGCCTGGAGCTACTGAACATGCGCGCCCACTGTAGCGCGCATGTGCAGAGGTCCCGGCACTGTTTTCAGCGCAGGGACCTGGCTCCGCCCCCTACAGCTTCTGCTGCGCTGCACCGAGGGCCAGAGGACCTGCAGGGAGGTGGAGAATCTGGAGGGTTTTTTTAGGCACACTTTGTGGCGCGAAAAACGGGCGTCCAGGTCGGGCTCGAAACTTGGGCCCCTAAAGTTAGTTGTTTTGTGCGGGGAAGGGGGCTGCTGAATTTGTGATCATTACTGAGGCAGCAATGATGGCTTGGATGAGTGATAATTATGAGTGCAGCATGGCTCAGATTATTTTACATAGTTGGATCAGAAATAATTGCAAGTATACAGCAATGGTTACAAAAGCAACCATGGAGGAAGGTAAATGCAATCAACTACAGCAGAGTTTGAATAGTTGTTCAGTGAAAACTTTGCAGCCCCATTAAAAGTTCAATTGAAACACAACATGGGGCTACAAAAAATTGAAATGATAGCTCAGTAATATCATTAGGCATTGAACTAGCCCAAAATGTTAGTAATAAATTAATAAATAATATCCAATTTCATTGGTAAGTCATGTTTTACAGGTTTTAGTTAATGGGTGTTTATAAATTTATGATAACCATTTACCTTTTTATACTAAAATCTACAAAGATATATATGTGCTAGATTTTCTGCTTGCATTTCTGAATTCTGTTCCAGTCAGGCTTGCTTCAAAAATTACCATTTTATCCCTGAAGTCTATTTATCGATCTCGCCCACTTCAGACTAAAATATTAGAGGGTGGCTCTTGTGTTCACTAAAAGAACTTATCACAACCATATTGATTGATACAAGAGAGAAAGTTGCAGGTTTAAGGGCATCGTTTCATAAGATACTGTAAATGTGTCGGTCTGACTGATTGTTCCTGTTACCATGGTGTGGGGTGTGTTTCAGCATTTAAGGAATTTTCTTACCAGTAACCTCATTTTGTTATTTTACACTTTGTTGCTAACAGGGTGCTGCGATTGCTTCCTATATTTTGTCTTGTTTGTAAAATGGCTCAAATATATGGAGGCATACAACAAGTGTAAAGTATACTATGGTTTAGCATTTGAAACCAAAAAGAATTTATTCTGAACAGATTATGAGCTGGATTTTTGGGTCGTTTGTGACCGGGTTTTCGCCGCGTTTTGATCCTCCGCACCGAAAAATGGAACGGTCAGCTGTTTTTCGCCCGGTCATGATCCTCGGGTCGGTTTTTAAGCACCGCCGGGGTGAGCTGTGCCGGACGTGTAACGGCTTGCTTTGCGACACCGCTGCGAGTTTCGAGTCTCTCAACCCGTACTTCGCGAAACACGCCCTGCGATGACCGGGATGACGGGAAAACACAGCAGTGTAGCCTTGCCGGTGGTGATGAGTTGGATAAACTGTAAAAAAGATAAGTTAAAGTTTTTTTTATATTTTTGCAGCGATTTGTGTGGAAAGGGTGTTGGCAATGTTTTTTCCCCCCTCCCAAGACCTCTCTTGGAGCGCTCTCGGCCCCGCACTAAAGTTAGCAAGGTTCCCCTTTTTGCGCCGTGAAAATGGTTCAGCTCTAGCGAAGAGCCCAAATGACAAAAGTTAAGCAATTAATCACTAATGTTAATCGGGCGATACATTTCCTGTCCAGTCTCCGTTTTCGCTCCGAAAACAGCAAAGCCAAAAATACAGCCCTTAACCTCGAGAGTATTTATAGATTCAGTTCTGTTTGGCTTCAAATGCCAAATCACAGAAAACTTCAAAATATTCAAAATGTTGGCAAGTTCACCAATAATGTATCAAAATGTAAATTTCTTTTGAGGGGAAGGTGCATGCTCCAGACCTTCCTCTAAACAAATTTTACACCAGAGCTCGCTTCCCCCTTCAAAAAAATGTCTAAACCTACTATTGCATATCCAAAATTGCACTTTGTGTGGGCTTCTATTTTTTTTCCCTCTCAAGTACAACTAATGAAATATTGGGCCACATTTTGCTGTTAAAATAACAGTGATGCTAACAGTGCTTACTGTTATTTTTGTGCAAATCAGAAAGCAACTTCCAATGACCGCAATAGCACAGTTAAACACTGAGATGATCTGCTTCTCCAAAAGCTGCGTGGAAACAGCATCTCACCACCTGACATACCATTCAGGTGTCTTGAACGGTGTAAAGTTCCTGTACTTATATACTAAGCGCGTCAAAAAATATTGGGGCTTGTCCGTTGTAGTCTAAGTACCCTTTAACGACGTAGTCAGTCTTAATTACTGCCAACTTCTTTGGCCCTGAAAATTAACTTTTACACGTGTGGAGTCTCTTTCCTTCAGCTGTTAATTATTGTTGCAGATTTTTTTTTCAATTTCATCATCTTTTTTTCTTTCTGTCTCCTTTATCTCTCTTTTCTGTACATGATTTGGCATTGAACAAAATATTCGAACTGAAGCATCCTGGTTCAGACGCTGCGCTGGTCATTAATGATTCTTCAATCTGATTGGTTAAGGAGATATATCGTTGCTTTCCCTGTTCACACAGGTCCCAGATGCTCTGCAGAGGGTGCTGCACTTTTTGGATGGCTGTTCGATAGCAACTTGCCGTGCAGAAATACTGTGGGCATGTGCAAGTCTGACAAATAACTGGCACAGTTCACTCAGTGCTCAGAACAAGATCCAGTCAATTGGTTATATGGGTGCATCTTAAGTCGTGATAAGTTCATGTCCCATGGTGTTCCCATTGTAACTACTTTTTTATCTGAGACCATTGGATTTCAGATCTCATTGGTAAACAGTGAATTGTAGAATGTGAACACAAAATATGCAGTAAAATCTATCTTTTGAAACATAATATGGGGCTTATTCAGTTGCCGTCAAGCAGTGCTCTTGGTCATAGAGCTTTATTCAGGCCTGTGTTTCAACTGTATATTGGGACAGATTTAACGACGTACTCTGAGTACGCTGTCATACCGCCTTTAAAGTTGACCGCAAGTTCAAGCACATGCGCTAAATCCAGAACTTGCGATCTGTCAAGTTACGCCTTGACAGATGATCTGCACCAATGGGGAAATACTCATTGCTGGCGCAGAATTGGGCTAATTGCCCACCAACTGCCCAGAAATTACAGACGAAAATGTTAGGGTTAGTGAGAGCAAGTGCCTGTTTCACTGCAAAAGAAACCACCGTTCTGTTTTTTTGCAGGTTAAGCCATGTTAATGGTGAAAATAAATGAGATCGCATCCAGCCAGGGTGGTTCAGCAGTAGCTAAAATGCTTTAAGGAGTGTATTTTAATTTATCAATTCTTTTGATTTTCGACAGGCAGTAATATAATTTGATATCTTGAATAAATGCAGTACAATTTACTGTAATACAGTAATGAAATACAGTAATGAAATACAGTAATGAAAACCAAAAAAATCTAATGAATTTGCATCTGTGTGAGAGAGCGCACGGGTCATTTTGGAACTATTTATTCTCCTTGTCCTTATAATAATTCTAAAAATACATCCAATTGCAGTTAATTCTGTAAAAATGCATTGTTGGGTAAAATGCAAGTAAGGAACGTTACCAGTGTTGGAGGTAGACACTTTCCCTTAGATGTACTGATTGGAGTACCAGGCCCACGTGATCCCAGGTACACTTTTGCACCCCTGGGATCCGTGGGCCATTATCCTGCCCTCGAGTACGCAGCGTCAAACAGTAACTTCATGAAGGAGGGTCCCCATTCGGTAAGTTCATATTCTATTTGGATGCCGGCAGCATACTCTGGAGGTAAGCCGCCAGCCGCAAAATCGGCCCCATTTTCTTTTGAGTTGCAAGCTTTTTGGGGCCAGGACAGCTTTTTAGAAGCTGCTCATTAGCATTTCTAAGTTTTGTAGGATGCACCAAAATATGAACAGTTTTCAGTGTGTGACAATATTAGATTAATCACGGTTAAATATGATCGCAATTATCACCTGATGAAGTTGATCACAATTATTATTGTTCGCTCCAAAAGGATTACCTTCCTATTGAAATTATTTTGACTGACAAACCAGTGACTTTATGAATTTTAGATTTTTAGCAAATGGGAAAAAAGAAAATAGAAGGATGAATCAGATGAAATGCAACACTTTTTTCCACTGTGAACTGAAGAATTTTTCTCCCATAAGCCATCCTATTTGGATTATCTAAAGGGGCCTCTTTTTAATAAAGAACTTGGATTTATATAGTGCCTTTCACAACTTTGAGACATGCCGAAGAGCTTCACAACAAATGCATTACTTTTGAAGTGTAGTTACTGTCGAATGTATTGAATAGCAGCTGCCAATTTGTGCCCTACAAACAGCAATAAGATAAATGACCAATTATTGTTTTAGTGGTGTTGGTTGAGGGATAAATTTTGGCCAGACACCAAGAGAACTCCCCTGCCGTTATTAGAATAGTGTCATGGGATTTTTTTTATGTCCACCTAAGAGGGCAAATGGAACCTCAGTTTAACATCTTATCTGAAAGACAGCACCTCTGACACTGCAGCATCCCCTCAGTACTGCACTAGAGTGCCATCCGAGATTATGTGCTCAGGTTGTGGTGTTTGGCTTGAACCCATCACTTTTTAGGAACCCAGCACCTTTTGTAACTCCTCAAATGCACGAAAAGTTATGACCAAATGACTGCGGTTTTTACAGAAAAAAAACTCTCAATGTGCTCATCAGTAAAAATCCTAAAATTCTTAGTGCTGGAAATAGAATTTGGCTCATTCCGTCTCAGTAAAACAGCAGCCTTGACATTGAACAGTAGAAAGGGATGCAAACAGAAATAGTTACTTGATAAGATATTAACTATAGGTAGAGAATATGATATTGAGCAAAATGCACCTTTTTACTGTCACCATTCTTCTTAAGAGAGATTAATTAAAATGTATTTTTCCATAGCAATATGATAGAAAACAATGGGAGAAATTGGTAATAACTGAGGAGGAGGCCGTCTGGATTCTCAAAATTTGCTTTTATTTTTGGTAATGTTTGATTCTCTTTTCAGATATGGAGTCTGGGGAGCGGTTGACATCTACTTCCTCTGCCCCTTCTTCTACATCTTCAGCATCCTCTACAGTTACAGCATCAGCTGCTTCTAAAGGAAGCCTTTCCACAGGAGCTGCAGGGTTTGGCTCCACACTGTCGACCTGCGGTAAGGACAGTACTCTGCTTCTACAACTCACTGTCACGTTAAGCTCATTCCTGGAACACCGAATTCGTGAAATTTGTAAATTAGGGACACCCAAGGGGCTGGTATCAGGTGTCCTTTATTTGCAGGTGTCTTTATTTCCAAAATGGCCATTGTATGTACAGTACACTGGATCAGCAAAATATCCCGAGATTGGCTGTAACTCTTGCAGCATTCCTTTTTTATCACTCTCATCTGGGACCGTGCCTACTTCTGGAGCCCTGCCAGCGGGATATGATTTTAGTTATATTTTCTGTTTGTTGGGTTTCTCAGTTGATTGCCATCCTGGGGTCCTTTTCCATTGAGAGAGGGATGTCCTGATCTTGGGATCTGCTACATTTGCAGCCTCCACAAGTCGAGGCAGTTGCTGTCGGCTGAGTGCCTGTGAGATGCTGACCAAATTGCGGGGGGGGGGATTAATGTCCTGCAGCTCCTGTCTGGATCCCATCCCTCTGTGTGCTGTAGCTACTAATGTTTGAAGTTCTGGCAAATGTGTAGCAGCTCATCACTACCTGACGTACAGGTGGAATGAGATGTGATCCTCCAATTGCAGCTTTACTTTTTCCTGCTCACGTGTTTTCAGTTGGGTTTTGAGTGCTCGGCTCGCCCCTGTTGATCGCAATCTGACTGGAGCTTTTCTCCTGTTCAGCCGCTTTCACACATGCTCCTCTGCTCTATACTTTGTACTGTTTTAAATTAGAAATTCCTGATATTTGACAGGAATGGAATAAAATGGATTCCACTACCTGAAGTTGCTTGACAGACTGAAGTTTGAAGGACTGCACGTTAGGGTTGCCAACTATAGTTGGAGGCATGATCACCAATGTTATTGTTTAGACCGAGCAGCGATCTGCAGGTCCTGCGCAGCCGGCTCCATGGCATTCTAATGTCAAAAACCGCGCATGCGTGGGGAATTTGAATGGGTCTCGCAGCACTTAAAGGGGCCAGGCACCCAAAAAATATTATGGAAACATTGATGATCACGTATCATTGGATCACATAACTATTACAAATGTTATTGTATTTACCTTATAACAGTTGGGTTACCCCTGTATTTTAATTTTTTTACTCGTGGCTTTGCGCTAGTAGTTGCTGTGCAAGAAGTTCCAAGAACCAAGAGGGCACACGTGAGCTGGTGAAGAGAGGATACCGAGAAATTGCAGCTCAGGAGGAGGTCCTCAGCCCTCTCCTGTAACCCCCAAATCGTTATATATGTTCCTCTTTTTCAGATATTTATCTTGTTCCCTTCCATATTAAATATTTGTGTCTACCTCAGTAGCCACCTGTGGTGAAGAATCCCATGGTTTAATAGCTCTCAATTTAAGAATTTTACTCCCTTCCCCTTTGGTTCTTCCACTTTACTGGCTACACCTCCTCATTGTTGCTCCCACTCCATGTTTTTGCTGCTTTTCCTGGCTCTGCAAACAATGATGGTACTCACCCCTACCCCCACCCCCCCGGCTTGGGCCCCAATCTCCCACTTCCCTCTCTTTCCTTGGACCCTTTCTCCTTCGCTCCCCGAGACCCCATTACCCAGTCTCCATCTACCCCCGAGACCCATCTCTCCCGAGCACCCATTCCCCATCTCTTTCACCCCCCCCCCCCCCCCCCGAGTCCCCATTCCCCAGTTTCCATCTCGTCCCATCCCCCCACCTTGATTTTGGAGTGCCTTGCTTCCAGATTCAGAGCCCTCCCCTTCCCACGAATGCTGAGACTCCCTCCAACCCAGATCCCCCCTTGCTGAGTGTCAGCACCCATTATTTCAGAATCATTAGCCCCCTCCTGACTGCTCCACCTGGTCGCGCCTCTCTGCAGTGGTGGTTGGGCGATACGGGTGCATAGTGGTGGGTAATTTTACGCCATGCTCTCCATGCAAATAATTTCAAGGAAAGATCCAGTTATCTCCCAGGTTACTAGAAGCAACGCCCTGGAGACCCATGCCCCATTTCACAAAAGCACCAGTCACTTTGGTACAGTTCCCGGCTTTTGTGGAATGGGGAGTTCTATACTCAGCGTCGATAGTGGCAGAGAAACCCCTCTACCATTACGTAGAGCGTTTTTCTGCTGCGAAATATGCTGGGTAAAGAGATACCCACAAAAGCAGTTTTTTATTTTCACACATTGCCTTCCTGCAGACCTGTGTGTCTGGTGTTTTAAATTGCAAACTGACTTAATGAAATGAAGGCTGTCAGTAGTTCGTAATATGCGAGTGTCCGTGTTTTCAATGAGCAGCTTGTGTCTATTATAATACAAGTTATTTGGGACTGTTAATAATTGTCTTTTTTTTTTGCAAGTGTCCATTTTTGGGGTTGTCGGGTTGTACAGGTTTTACTGTACATAGATTAGCACAGGTCTACAGGGCTGTAGTGATACCTGCCCTCCTGTATGGCTCAGAGACGTGGACCATATACAGTAGACACCTCAAATCGCTGGAGAAGTACCACCAATGATGACTCCGCAAGATCCTGCAAATCCCCTGAGAGGATAGATGCACCAACATCAGTGTTCTCGATCAGGCCAACATCCCCAGCATCGAAGCACTGACCACACTCAGCCAGCCCCGTTGGGCAGGCCACATTGTCCGCATGCCCGACATAAGACTCCCAAAGCAAGCGCTCTACTTGGAACTCCTACAAGGCAAGCGATCCCCAGGCGCGCAGAGGAAACATTTCAAGGACACGCTCAAAGCCTCCTTGATAAAGTGCAACATCCCCACCGACACCGAGGAATCCCTGGCCAAAGACCACCCTAAGTGGAGGAAAAGCATCCGGGAGGGTGCTGAGCACCTCGAGTCACGTCGCCGAGAACATGCAGAAAATAAGCACAGGCAGCGGAAGGAGCGTGCGGCAAACCAGACTCCCCACCCACCCTTTCCTTCAACGACTGTCTATCTCACCTGTGACAGAGACTGTAATTCCTGTATTGGAACTCACTTTTAAAGTGGAAGCAAGTCTTCCTCGATTTTGAGGGACTGCCTATGATGATGAACACAGAAACTGGCCATTCGGTTCAACTGCTCTGTGCTGATATTTATGCTCCACATGAGCTGTCTCCCACCCTACTTCATATAACCATATCTGGATATCTTTCTATTCCTTTCTCCCTCATGTACACATCTAGCTTCCCCTTAAGGCATCTATGCTATTTTTTATTATTTGTTCATGGGATGTGGGCGTCGCTGGCAAGGCCAGCATTAATTGCCCATCTCTAATTGCCCCCGAGAAGATGGTGGTGAGCCGCCGCCTTGAGCCACTACAGTCTATGTGGTTAAGGTACTCTCACAGTGCTATTAGGGATGGAGTTCCACAATTTTGTCTGAGAGACGATGAAGAAACGACTAAATTTCTAAGTCAGGATGGTATGTGACTTATCCAGCCATAGTAATTAGGAGGCCATTCAGCCTATCCAGTCCATGACTTGGAGTGGAACTTGCAGGTGATGGTGTTCCCATGCACCTTCTGACCTTGTCCTTCTAGGTGGTAGAGGTTGTGGGTTTGAGAGGTGCTGCCGAAGAAACCTTGGCGAGTTGCTGCAGTGCATCTTGTAGATGGTACGCACTGCAGCCATGGTGATGGCAGGATTGAATGTTTGAGGTGGTGGATGGGGTGCCAATCAAGCAGGCTGCTTTATCCTGGATGGTATTGAGCTTCTTGAGTGTTGTTGGAGCTGCACTCATCCAGGCAAGTGGAGAGTGTTCTATCACACTCCTGACTTGTGCCTTGTAGATGGTGGAAAGGCTTTGGGGAGTCAAAAGGTAAGACACTCGCCACAGAATACCCAGTCTCTGACTTACTCTTGTCATCACAGTATTTATGTGGCTGGTCCAGTTAAGTTTCTGGTCAATGGTACGCCCAGGATATGCGATTCAGCGATGGTAATGCTGTTGAATATCATGGGGCGGTGGTTAGACTCTCACTTGTTGGAGATAGTCATTGCCTGGCACTTGTATGGTGTGAATATTACTTGCCACTTATCAGCCCAAGCCTGAATGTCGTCCAGGTCTTGCTGCATGCTGTTTCATTTTCTGAGGAGTGGTGAATGGAACTGAACATTGCAATCATCAGCGAATATCCCCACTTCCGATCTTATGATAGAGGGAAGGTCATTGATGAAGCAGCTGAAGATGGTTGAGTTTAGACATTGCCCTGAGGAACTCCTGCAGCGATATCCTGGGGCTTAGATGATTGAGCTCCAACAACCACAGCCATCTTTCTTTGTGCTAGGTATTACTCCAACCAGTGGAGAGTTTTCCCCCTGATTCGCATTGATTTCAATTTTACTAAGGCTCCTTGATGCCACACTGTCAAATGCTGCCTTGATATCAAGGGCAGTCACTCGCCTCTGGAATTTAGCTCTTTTGACCATGTTTGGACCAAGGCTGCAATGAGGTCTGGAGCTGAGTGGTCCTGACGAAACCCAAACTGAGCATCGGTTAGAGGGTTCTTGATAATTGATATATATAATTGTTTTATCTTCGTTCTGGTTGAAGTTCATGAATTGAAAAAAAACTTGGTCATTAAATGAAATAGCATAAATCAGTGACCAGTTTTAATTTCTTGGTCTCTAACTATTAAGCAATCAAATAGATTTTAAAATATTCTGCAGACATTTGAGGCAAAACTAAACCAGAGAGGGAGAGGAATTGAGGTTGAAATGTAATCAATCGTAAGCTCAGGAGAAAGGAAACTGATTAACTGTTCATTATTGATTGTAGAATTCTATACTTATGTTTGCTGTAGAAATATTAATTAGATATAATTATTGTACTTTCTGGAATTTTACCTTAAAATGCATTTTCCTCCAAATATAATTTCTCTCCAAGGTCTTTGAATGTGTGTCACCTCCCAAATCCATGCCCACTTCTCCCATAACTAACTGCTTCATTCACACCAATTAGGTTTCTGTACCATTCACAGCACCAAAGTGGCTCCAAATAAAGCCATGAATTAAATTCGCCATGATTGTGACCATAGTGCATTATCCCTTCTCACTGTCCTTGACATGATTGATCACACAATCCTGCTCCAGTGCCTCTTCGCTCCCTCACTTGGTTCCAGTCTCAACTATGTATTCATAGCCAGAGTATTTCTCAAAATGGCTTATTTTACTATCCTGACATTGTTACCTCAGGCATCCCCCAAGGATCCATCATTGGCCCCATCCTCATCCTCATCCTCATCCTCGTCTACATGCTGCTCCTTGGTGACATTATTGACAAACACTTGAGAGACATCTAATCGTGGATGAATCATAGAATCACAGAAATTTCAGCACGGAAGGAGGCCATTTCGACCCATCGTGTCCGCATCTGCCGACAAAGAACTATCTCGCCTAATCCCACTTTCTAGCTCTTGGTCTGTAGCCTTGTAGGTTACGGCACTTCAAGTACACATCCAAGTACTTTTTAAATGTGGTGAGGGGTTCTGCCTCTACCACCCTTTCAGGCAGTAAGATCCAGACCCCCATCACCCTCTGGGTGAAAAGATTTCCCCTCAAATCCCCTCTAAACCTACCAATTACAATAAATCTATGCCCCCTGATTGTTGACTCTTCTGCTAAGGGAAATAAATCCATCGTATCCACTTTATCTAGGCCCCTCATAATTTTATACACCTCAATAAGGTCTCCCCTCACCCTCCTCTGTTCCAAAGAAAACAAACCCAGCCTATCCAATCTTTCCTCATAGCTAAAATTCTCCAGTCCAGGCAACATCCTCATAAATCTCCTCTGTATCCTCTCTAGTGCAATCACATCTTTCCTATAATAATGTGACCAGAACTGCACGCAGCAATCTAGCTGTGGCCTAACTAGTGGTTTATACAGTTCAAGTATCACCTCCCTGCTCTTGTATTCTATGCCTCAGCTAATAAAGGCAAGTCTTCCGTATGCCTTCTTAACCACCTTATCTACTTGGCCTGCTACCTTCAGGGACCTGTGGACAATGCAAGATCCCTTTGTTCCTCTACACTTCTCAGTGGCCTACCATTTAATGTGTATTCCCTTGCCTTGTTAGTCCTCCCCAAATGTATTATCTCTCACATCTCCAGACTGAATTCCATTTGCCACTGTTCTGCCCACCTGACCAGTTAATTGATATCTTCCTGCAGTCAATAGCTTTCCTATTCATTATCAACCACCCAGCCAATTTTAGTATTATCTGCAAACTTCTTAATCGTACCCCCTACATTCAAGTCTAAATCATTGCTATATACCACAAAAAGCAAGGGACCCAGTACTGAGCCCTGCGGAACCCCACTGGATACAGCCTTCCAGTCACAAAAATACCCATCAACCATTACCCTTTGCTCCCTGCTTCTGGATCTAACTTGCCACTTTGCCTTGGATCCTATGAGCTTTTACTTTCGTGACCATTCTGCCATGTGGGGCTTTATCAAAAGCCTTGCTAAAATCTATTTACATCACATCAAATGCACTACCCTCATTGACCCTCCTTGTTACGACCTCAAAAAATACAATCGTTAATCAGAAACGACCTTTCCTTAACAAATCCATGCTGACTGTCCTCGATTAATCCATGTCTTTCTAAATGAAGATTTATCCTGTCCCTCAGAATTTTCTCCAATAATTTTCCCTACCACCGAGGTTAGGCTGACTGCCCTGTAATTACTTGGTCAATCGGTTTCTCCCTTTCTCAACAAAGGTACAATTTAGCAGTCCTCTAGTCCTCCAGCATCACAGTAGCCAGAGAGGATTGGAAAATGATGGTCAGTGCCTCTGCCATTTCCTTTTTTGCTTATTTTAACAGCCTGGAATACATTTCATTCGGGCCTAGGGATTTATCCACATTAAAAGCTACTAAACCTCTTAATACTTCCTTTCTCTGTTTATTGCATCTAATATTTCCTCCTCTCTGATTGCAATGTCTGCATCGCCCCTCTCTTTTGTGAAAACAGATGCAAAGTATTCATTAAGAACCATACCCACATCTTCCACCTCCACACACACACATTATCTTCATGGTCTCTAATAGGTCCTACTCTTTCTTTAGTTATCTTCTTGCCCTTAATGTATCTTTGAAACATCTTTGGGTTTTCCTTGATTTTATATGCCAAAATGTTTTCATGCTCTCTCTCTCTGCTTTCCTAATTTCCTTTTTAATTTCACCCCTGCATTTCCTATACTCCTCTAGGCTTTCTGTAGTATTGAACCCTCGGTATCTGTCATAAGTCTCCCTTTTTTTCTTTATCATACCCTGTATGCCCCTTGGCATCGACGGGGTTCTAGAATTGTTAGTCCCACCCTTTTTCTTTAAGGGAACATTCTTGCTCTGAACCCTCAGGATCTCCTCCTTGAATGCCACCCACTGCTCTGTCACTAATTTACCATCAAGTAGCTGTTTCCAGTCCACTATGGCTAAATCACATCTCAGCTTAGTAAAATTGGCTTTCCCCCAATTGAGAACTTTTATTTCTGGTTTATCTTTGTCCTTTTCTATAACTACCCTAAATCTAATTGAATTATGATCACTACCACCAAAATGCTCTCCCACTGATATCCCTTTCACCTGCCCAGCTTTGTTCCCTCACACTAAGTCCAGAACTGCCCCCTTCCTTGTTGGGCTTGCTACGTACTGGCTAAAAACATTCTCCTGAATGCATTTTTAGGAATCCTGTACCCTCTATACCTTTCACACTAATTCTATCCCAGTTAATATTAGGGTAGTTGAAATCTCCTACTTTTACTGCCTAATAATTTTTGCATTTCAGAAATTTGCTTACATATTCGCTCTTCTACCTCCTTGTCTATCCTGTCTGTAAACCCTGTAACCAGGAATGTTGAGCTGCCATACCTGCTCTTTTTTTCAGCTATGTCTCAGTAATAGCTATAATATCATACTCCCAAGTGCTCTCAGCTCATCTGCCTTATTCCCTATACTCCTTGCATTGAAGTATATACCATTAGCTCTGCCAAACTCCCTAGTTGTCTATTTTCTAGCCTTTGTTTCCTCTGTCTTCCAAATTCACGTTCTTATTTTCTAATTCTTCCAGTAAGTTCCTCCAGCTAAACATTGGGAGGCTGAAGCCATTATCTTTGGCCTGGCAACAAACTATACCGATTCTATCCCCATATCTGTGTCCTTGTTCCACTCCGAGCTGAGCTACCGACTTGGTATCCTTCCCATTACAGGAACCACATACATCCACCCTTGTAGCATTGTTTGCCTCTGCTGCTACCTCAGCCCATCCACAGTGAATCCCTTGTTCATGCCTTCACTACCTTCAGACTCAATTCTCCTGTGGTCTCGGTTGGCCTCTCATCCTACACTCTCCATAAACTTCATTTTGTCCAAAACTCTGCTAGTTGTATCCTATCCTGCACCTAGTGCTGCTTGCTGATTAACCCTGCGTTTGCAAACCAACATTGGCTCCCAGTGCCTGAAAATTAAAATTCCCATCTATGTGTTCACATCCCTCAGTGGCCTCATCTCTTCCTACCTCTTGAACCTTATAACTCCCAGATCACAGCCATTTAATTATTTTGTCTTGTCATGTCGTCAGAGGGCATTGTATTTTACTAAGGTAGTGGATCGCTGATGCAGCCTCCTCCTTATTTCTTTAAAAATTGTAATTGTACCATAGATTCAAATTTATTAAGTTATTTTCAGATGTCTTGCTTGTTATTTGGACACAAGTGCTTTATGGTAGCCTACTGGTTATTGCTTTCCAACATTCATCTCTGGTTGTACCAGTGAAATTTCAAAACCATGGGTGAGATTATGTTAAGTGTATTATGATTAGGTAGCTGAGTGCATGGTTACAGATTTTCATTTATATTTCTTATGGGAAAAAAACCATTTGAAATGTATTTGGTAGTAATTCACAAAATGAGAGAAGCATTTAAATGTATATACATGAAGTTGGTGTTGAATATTTTCATATTACTTCAAAATATATTTAACATTCTTTTGTTCACTCCCCAATGCAATTTCTTTTAAATATTAAAGCATTTACCTTTTTGTTCAATTTCAGGGCAAATGTTTAGAGCAGCAGCTGGAGATCAGCCTTTTAATTTGTCTGCAGTATCGAGTGCCTTCCCAATGGTTAACCACGCAGCCTTTGGACTGCACACTACAAGCTCAGGGCGTTCAGAGTTTGGCGGCCTGGGAACAATTGGTGCATCTACAGCCTTAGTAGGACACACACAACTATCATCTTTTCCAGGTACTCCAAAGTTTTTTAATTAGATTTTTTTTCATTAATGGCAATCCACAGTGTGAGAAAAGATTTAAGCCCAGAAATTCGGCCACGCAGCGCCACTGGCCTACTAAGATCCCAATATAGTGGGAAGGAAGTGCACGTACTTTCAGGCCAGAAGTGCTCCGCCTGTCATTATTTAAGGTAGAGGCGCTGGTGGCAAGGGTGCGTTGCAACAACATTTAAAGGGCACAATAATTTACTTAAGTTAGGGTTCTGCACTTCTTGCTGGACCCATTTTGATTTTCAAACTCGCTGCATGCTGAACTCGCACAGCACATTGTGATGTTAACCACAGGAAGGTGCCCTCACCAATAATAATTAAAGGGATCATGCAGTAGAAACATAGAAAATAGGTGCAGGAGTAGGCCATTCGGCCCTTCGAGCCTGCACCACCATTCAATAAGATCATGGCTGATCATTCACCTCAGTACCCCTTTCCTGCTTTCTCTCCATACCCCTTGATCCCTTTTAGCTGTAAGGGCCATATCTAACTCCCTCTTGAATATATCCAATGAACTGGCATCAACAACTCTCTGCAGTAGAGAATTCCACAGGTTCACAATTCTCTGAGTGAAGAAGTTTCTCCTCATCTCGGTCCTAAATGGCTTACCCCTTATCCTTAGACTGTGTCCCCTGGTTCTGGACTTCCCCAACATCGGGAACATTCTTCCTGCATCTAACCTGTCCAGTCCCGTCAGAATTTTATGTTTCTATGAGATTCCCTCTCATATTTCTAAACTCCAGTGAATACAGGCCCAGTCGATCCAGTCTCTCCTCATCTGTCAGTCCAGCCATCCCGGGAATCAGTCTGGTGAACTTTCGGTGCACTCTCTCAATAGCAAGAACGTCCAATTCTTTACTCTTCAAAACTCTACTCCCTATAACAGACTTGCAGGTTAGTTGCTGGTTTAACATTTCAGGTTGCTGGTTGACTTCTGGATATTTTTGGTGTGTTTATCACTCTGGAAAGTTCACTTTGTCTAAACAAATAAAGATTTTGCTAGTGCTGCACTGTTTTTGGTTGCCTCAGAAATCATTTGGCTGCAACATGGGTGGTCTCATTGGGGTGCCTTTGGTGCTGGAGGACGAGGGGGAGCAACAAGGAAGATACCATGGAGCAGAAGTTGCTAGAAGAGGGGATTAGGAGGAGGGCACGGAACAGGAGGCCATATCCATAGAAGGTCTTCAGGGAACACTTTTCTTACAATGCTCCTGAGTAAGGTTAATGTGTGAGAGTAAATGAGGAGAAATATTTATACACAATGAATGTTATGATTTGGAATTACTGCCTGAAAGGTTGGTGGAAGCAGATTCACTAGTAATTTTCAAAAGGGAATTAGATATATACTTGAAAAGGAAAATTTTGCAGGGCTATGTGGAAAGAGTAGGAGAATGAGACTAATTGGACAGCTTTCAAAGAGTTGGAACAAGCACAATCGGCCGAATGGCTTCCTGCTTTGATGTATGATTCTGAGTCATAACAAACATGAAATCCAGAACAAAAACAGATTTATCAATCAACTCAATTACATCTCTATCTGATAGTTTACACAAATAATTAAGACTCAGTCTTGTAGCAGCTCTTAGTGCCTGTCTTGCGTGTTCCTTTCCCTTTTCTAGTGCTCCTACAAGGTGTTTCCCAGTGGCTACAGCTTGGGAGGTGGAAAGCTGCAGATCTTCCATTGAGGACACTTCAGATGGCTGTGGTAAATGAGCACTGCTGCAGACTGCACAATTTCGACATAGGCCGGAGCAGTCTGGTCTGACTGGTTGTATGGCACCAGCAAGGGCACTGGTGGAGTGGCTGGCGGGAAATCAGACATGCTGTCATTCTGAGAGAGGACATCAGATGCCTCTGCTATGGAGCCACGGCTATTCTCCTGGTATCGGCACCTCAGCACGCGTATGGCTCCGTGGAGTGCAGGACTGTGATGTTTTGGAGGCCCCTGCTGACTTTCTTCCCCAGAGCCAAGGTGGCAGCAGTCTGAGAATGTGGCAGCAGTGTGAACTGCCATAGCAGCCATCTGAGCTTCTGTGCTGCCATGGAAGTTGCCAGCATTGGATGCCACCTCATTGTTAATGGAGCTAACCACTTCATCCATGTAGGACAGAATGGTCTTGATGCTGTGTGCAAAGCCTTGAGACAAGTTGGAGCTCGACGACTCCATGCTCCGCTACGTTGTGCATAGCTCTCTGGCACCTAGCATTTCCTGAAGGATGCTTATGAGCCACCTTTGGTAGCCTGGATCCTCGAAGTCAGCATGCAAGTCCTCTGCAGCAGAACTAGTATATGAATGTGCCTTCTGGCGCACTTGCACAAGTGGCATCCTATCCTCCTGCCCTAGCTCCTGCACACTTGTGACTAGTGAGTCACCATGTGCAGATGACATCTCTAACCTAGCCTCTGAAGTATACATGATGCCATTATCTGAGCTGGTGCTTGCGAGAGTCAGATCAAGTGATGTGCACCTTCCTGAAAACTCGTCTTCTCTTCCTTGACTGGCACAGGTGCTTCCAAATTCTCAGCTCCTGAGTTGAAAGGGAGGGATGAGGGTTATCTGTTTGGTGTGAAGGAAGAGCAGAGAGAGAGCAGTATGCCCACATTTAGGGCCCAAATTTCTCCAGCCGCCTCGAGCGGCGTAGTTAGCCGTGGTACGCTGACTTCATGGGGCAAAAAAACGCGCCGAAAATTTACCTTTTTAATTTGGCTGCTCCTTCATCCTTCTGGTCTCGGGGCAGAACTTCGGCCGCACTTGCTCAGCGCAGCCGACGGAGGGGGAGCTTGGCCCCAGCTTCTTCTTGAGTGCCGGCAGGGGGATGCGTGTCCGTTTCAGCGTGTGCGCAATGGAGCAGGAAGCTTGGCAATCGGCCAATTAAAGGGAGAGCGCCCTCAGTGCCTCAGCAGCATTGGCAATGGACCATATATAAAGGTAAGGTGTGAATAGTGATTTTTGGGTGGCTGAGGGAGTGAAAAGGAATGCTGCATAGGTGGAAGAAAGGTGAGAACTGTGATTTTTCAAGATAACCTGAGTGCAACTCCAATACACCAATGACGCAAGAGCATGCAAGAAGAACAAAGAATTTCCTCCATGAGGAAGTGGAGAAACTAGTCACTATCATTGAGGACAAATGGCTGGAGCTGGATATCAGTAAGAGTGGTCCCACAAAAGTTCCACCCAAAGAAATGAGAAGACGCTGGAACCTAGTTGCAGAAGAATACTCCGCAGGGGTGAATACTGCAAGATCTGGAAGCCAGTGCAAAAAGAAATGGCAGGACGTTGGTCAAGTAGTGAGTGTAAGTAATATCTTCATCTTTAAATGGAATTGCAATTGTAAATGTGACCATCTGTGTATGTCCCACCCATCAGAAGCGTACCATGTTTGAAAAGTTATATTCTCATCTTTGCAGAAGAAATTGGCCCACAACAAAAGGGAAAGACTTAGAACAGGAGGAGGGCCGTCAAATCTGCACCAACTATCACCCCTGGAACAGAGGGTTGCTGCCTTGCTGAGTCGCACCTGCAGAAAAAGAATCCGCTCTACACAAGCTGGACCCACATGTGAGGGTGAGTCATTAAAATGCATCGTCGCCCTTCAAATCAACCTGCTGACTGGCCTGCTACGCGTGAGACTACTCATGCCACCCATCCTACCCCCTCCTGTGCTGCTAACCATTTGACTGTTCTGTTGTATTTTGCAGAAGAAGACAACAATCTTGAAGATCCACCAGAAGATCCAGATGCGTGCGCTCCAGACCAAGGCGGGTGGGGGGAGGAGGGGGTCCATGGAAATGTGTTCACGGGAGAATGCTGATCGTGATATGGATCAGTCCATAGTACAGGGCATCACACTGCCAGAAACCTCCATGAGCTCCGTGGCGACATTCCATGGCTTCACACATCTGAGGTTGCGGGTCCCAATGGCGGTGGTGAAATGCATGTTGGAACACCCAGTGCCCCACCGTCCCAGCCTGCGCCTCATACTGGAGGGGTGCCACTAGGCAGACCCACGGCGAGGGGAAGGAGAAGCCGATCAATTTCTCCTGAGATGCAGCCTTCATCAGATGTTAATCAGGTTATGTCATTGGGTGAGGAGACCAATGCCCTTACAAGATCACACGTGGTGACTGTCAGTAGGGTGTGTGATGAGGTCACGACACTGTTGGGTGAAATCTCAATACTGAGACGGGAAATGAGGGTGGGCATTTCAGAGGGTGTGCAAACGATGGCAGATGCCATGAGGGAGCTAGCTACTGCAATAAGGGCACAAAGGCCAGATACTCAAAAGCCACTCCCACTTCAATCCACCCACCAGCCACCGGTCAGACCCAAGCCAGGCCCCCAACCCCCTCCCCCCCACCACCATCACCGACCCTATGAGAAAGTGCACTTTCCCCGAGATGTGGGTGAGGGATGGGTGCAGACTTTCTTTACTGTTGCTGTTATTGTTGTTGTTGAAGTGCATTTTAAACTTTCCAATAAAATATATTTTGCATTAAGACTGAATCATGTTCCATTATCACTACACAACTTTTAGGAACAACTGTGTTTAAAAAAAAAACATCCCTCACCCCTACAGTCATGCGTGCATACCGCCCCTAGCCCTAGCCGAAGGGCTAGCCAGTGCATTCTACAGTCGGCAAAGCAGGACTGTTCTATTTTCAGCAGCTGATTTATCTTTCCTTTATTTTTGATGATGTAAAGATGTTGTGATGTTGTGCTGATGCTGTGAAGGTGTTTAGTGCTTTAGAATCCTCTAACTCACCCCTCCTCTCCCACCCCCCTCATCTCTGGCTACCTGTGCTGATTTCTTAAATGTAGTTAAGGTTTTTCTGTGCCTACAAAAGTGCCCACATATACTGGCCTAAGTTAGTTTGGAGTAACTTTTAGCTGGCCAAATTTGCTTCTATGGCCAAAACAGGCGTAAGTGGCTGGTCACGCCCCCTTTTGGAGGAAAAAAAACATAACTAACTGACTTACACTAGAGCAAGTTAAATGGGGAAATTTGCGATTTTTTAAGTTATTCCAAAAAAAGCGGGGCAACTCTTGGGAAAATTTGAGCCCTTAAAGTGGGCTTTATAATGGGTTTTATCTGTTTAAACTCATGACTCAAAACAATCTGAAACTGGGCTGTGCAATTTAGTCATTGGATTACCACAATTTTTCCTCAATGTTTTCTGAAATTGTTTTTCATCTGACTTTTTTTTCATCAGTAACTAAAATTTCTAATGCACAAAATAGGAGTTTAAACATAACGTAAAAATCAACCAATTATATTTCACAATAATATGATTAAATGTATCCATTTAGTTTTTTTATGTCTTTCAATGCCTTTATTAAAACTTGGCCTCTCCCAAAATCCTGGGCTTGGAGTTAATATATTTAGCCAGAACTGTGACACTGCGAGCTGAATTTAGATTATGCAGTCTGAACATGTGCAATGTACTTCATTTCCCAGGCTACATCCATACCATTCAGGCAGCTGTACTGCGGGATATTTTTTCTTCAGCTTATAGCAGTTTCCGCTCTCACATTTTTCAAAATTACTTGAAAAGCTAGAGGATCAATGTCAAATTCTTTATTCAGTTAAAATTTATTTAAAGATTTCTTTTAAAAACAGAAGCTGTTTTTTTTAATACAAACAAGAATGCGTGTGTGGAAAGAAGACAGACTGATGTTTACACACCTGTAAAAACTTCAAAAAAATGATTAAGCTGAGACAGAGTGTAATTGAGTTCCTTTTCCAAAAGAAGTTCAACTTTGAAGCAAACAACCTCTAATTATCCTGATATTAGCAGTTGTGTTGACAGTGGAGACAGCTCCAATTATCTCAACTGAATTATCACCTGTGCACTGTTGACAGAACAGCCTCTAATTATTTTAATTAAAAAAGTGACAGTGTATCTGGAATGCTTTAATTAGAGAGGGATGAGGAGCTGAACTGAATGTTGAGAGCATAGGTGAAAGTCCTTGAATGCACTATTAAATTAATTGTATTCAAATGTTTTGAGTGTATGTATTTTACAAAGTTGTAGTAAAATAGCAATATTACAAGAAAGTGCACTCAGCATAAAACCTCCCATGATTGTTTATGCATCTTATGCTGGTTTCAAATAACTGAAGAGTTGAATAATGGCACTTCTGAACTCAACCTCACCGCCCTCCTCTCCAGCCCCCTTCGCCATCCTCTCCAGCCCCCTTCGCCCTCCTCTCGGGGGTGGGGGGGGGGGGGCGCCTCGGCCCGCCTCGTGGGTGGAGGGGGCCCTCGGCCCGCCTCTCCAGCCCCTCCCATGTCCACTCTTCCTCCAATTCCTTGCCCTCATTCTCTCCCTCTCATACCCTCTCTTGCCCACTCTTCCTCCACTCCCTTACCCTCTCATACCCTCTCTTGCCCACTCTTCCTCCACTCCCTTGCCCTTTCCCTCCCTCTCCCTTGCCTCCTTCCTAAGCCATCTTGCCCTCCTCCCCCTCCCATGCTCTCTTCTCCACCCCTCCTGTTCACACACTCTCCTCCCCCTTTGCTTTCGACCTGTCCTTTTACAGATGTTCTGCAGGATAGAAGTTAGAAACAACCTAATTTCTAATCAGTAATGTTTTTGAAATTGTGAGTAAGGTATATATTTTATATATTTTTAAAAGGTTACATAGTTGAATAAAATGTTTAATACTCACCTTCACGATTAGCAAAAGAACAAGATGGTTGCCGAACTGGCACAGAATGCTCAGAATCATCTTTGCACACTGGGGTGACGACTGTGAATCATTTTGAAAAGCTTACATAGGCAATTTCCATTATAAATGTGGTACAAATTTATAATAGGAAAATTTGTTGAAAATAGTGACGCCAGGAACTGAAATTGTATTGACGGGAGCTGCACTTAGACTCGAGGGCCTGGAGTTTGCGGTCAGTGGCAAAGTGATGCCGATCGTCGCTGCCCTCGAAGAAAGCTCCCCACAAAGATCTTGCGATCTCTGTAATGAAAACTTGAGCTTTCTTGACATTGGCGCTGTCAAAAAGGGATCCCCAGCGGAGAGCAGCAGTGATGTCATCAAGCAGTCCATCCAGCGGTCTAATCAGCTAAACATTGAAGAATTCTCAGACAGCAAACCAGGAAATAAAAAGAGCTGATTCAATTCACATTTTTTTTTAATTACGAGAGCAAGATTGGGACATACACATGGGGTTAAAGTAGAAGTTGAAATATCATAAACAAACTTTAAAAAGATATATTTTTTATTTTGAATTTTCTATCAGAAAGAAATTTGACTTTCCTTTCCACAAATATAAATTTAGGGCCAGAACGGTTGTTCAGCAGTCAATACACCATTAAAACCCAGATATACCTGTTCCAACAAGGCTTAACTTTTTAATGGGGTGTTTAACAGCGATGTTACAGTGGAAAAGCTTGAGTTTTCATTAGTTCAACTGATTGCCTGCTATAAGGAGATCCACAATGTAGCCTGTGGCGAAGCAGGGAATGATTGCCATGTTTAGCTGTGTATGCGCTACATCCTGAAGTTACGGTAAGTTTCAGAGGGGCAATAAGGGTGGACGGTGACAGTTCGCCATCATTACCACCGCATAATCCGAGCCAAGATCTTTAGAAAGTCAATCTTCCATGGCGTTGTACATATATGGGGCCCAAATTTCCCCATGAGTTGCACCGTTTTTTTTGGTGTATCTTTTTAGTTGCAAATATGGCCATTTAATTTGCGCCAGAGTGAGTGAGTGAGTTAGGTTTTTTGTTAGGTCTGTTTTTTTTTCAAAAGGGGGCGTTCCCAGCCACTAACACCATTTATGCCAATTTGGCCAGGAAAAAGTTGTACTAAACTAACTTAGGGCAGCGTTTGTGTCCACTTTTGTCCGCACAGAAAGACCTTACTTACAGTTAAGGAATCGGCGCAAGTAACTACATTTAAAGCACCACGAAGCACCAAAGAAAGCACAAAGTAATAAGCAATTAATTAACAAATAAAATAGAAGGAACCCTGCACCTAAAGCACCCAAATCAATCCGTAAATAACAAATAAAAAAAATAGAATTCCATCTTAGGGAACGCAGCGGGCTGCCAATGAGGGAACCCATTTGGCCAGGGCTAGGGACGGCGTGCTTTGGCCCCTCCCACCCAGCCTGCAGCGCGCGTTTGCAGAAACGGCCTGCCAGGAGCTACTGTACATGCGCGCAGACTCTAGCGCGTATGTGCAGAGGTCCCGGCACTGTTTGTTCTGCGCCATGCCAGCTCCACAGATGGCTCGAGAATCGGCCATGATCGCAAGTATTTTTTTTGCCGCTGCTTCTGATCTAAAATGTCGGCGGGAGGCTCGGAGGTGCGCCAATAAAAACGGAGGGCCAAATTTGGGCTCGTGGTCTCTCTTTCTCTGCTGTCTTCATGTTGCTGTTTCTCTCTCATCTCGTTCTGTCCATCTCTCTCCCCTCCACCCCCCGCCCCCCGCACTCCCCATAACCCTCTCTATCTCTTTTTCTAATTTTCTTTTACATGCGAGATAGTGGTTGGTAAGACATGTTGTAGTGGGGAAAGGCACATAGGAACAGGAGTAATCATTTAGCACTTCAAGCTCGTTCATTCAATGAGATCATGACTGATTTGTGACCTAAATCCATATACCTGAATACCTTTGGTTAACAGAAAACTTAGATCAAATCACCCTTTAATCTTCTTAATTCTTTTAAAGGAAAGGTTCTTGAATTAAGAGAACTATGGAAGATCATAGTTAGGGCATCGGCTGAACAACCGTTCCAGCCTAAACTTATATTTGTGGAAAGTCAAATTTCTCATAAATTACTAGATTTTCAAAATAATAGTTCTCACCTACTTCCTTTAAAACCCTGGGATGAAAACTATCTGGTCCTGGGGATATGTCACTCTTTAGTGCCATTATTTTCTTTTTACTGTTAATTTTCTTACATTAGTTTTGGTGATTCAATATTAGCTTCCTTGGGATATCCAGAATGCTATCCTCTTCCTCTACTGTAAATACTGACGCAAATTACTTATTTAACATGTCCACCATTTCCTTATTTTCATTTATCACAGAAACATTGAAACATAGAAAATAGGTGCAGGAGTAGGCCATTCGGCCCTTCATGCCTGCACCGCCATTCAATAAGATCATGGCTGATCATTCCCTCAGTACCCCTTTCCTGCTTTCTCTCCATACCCCTTGATCCCCTTAGCCGTAAGGGCCATATCTAACTCCCTCTTGAATATATCCAATGAACTGGCATCAACAACTCTCTGCGGCAGGGAATTCCACAGGTTAACAACTCTGAGTGAAGAAGTTTCTCCTCATCTCAGTCCTAAATGGCCTACCCCTTATCCTAAGACTATGTCCCCTGGTTCTGGACTTCCCCAACATCGGGAACGTTCTATCCGCATCTAATCTGTCCAGTCCCGTCAGAATCTTATAAGTTTCTATGAGATCCCCTCTCATCCTTCTAAACTCCAGTGAATAAAGGCACAGTTGATCCCGTCTTTCCTCATATGACAGTCCAGCCATCCCTGGAATTAGTCTGGTGAACCTTCGCTGCACTCCCTCAATAGCAAGAATGTCCTTCCTCAGATTAGGAGACCAAAACTGAACACACTATTCCAGATGAGGCCTCACTAAGACCCTGTACAACTGCAGTAAGACCTCCCTGCTCCTATACTCAAATCCCCTAGCTATAAAGGCCAACATACCATTTGCCGCCTTCACCGTCTGTTGTATCTGCATGCCAACCTTCAATGACTGATGAACCATGACACCCAGGTCTCGTTGCACCTCCCCTTTTCCTAATCTGTCGCCATTCAGATAATATTCTGCCTTTGTGTTTTTGCCCCCAAAATGGATAACCTCACATTTATTCACATTATACTGCATCTGCCATGCATTTATCCACTCACCTAACCTGTCCAAGTCACCCTGCAGCCTCTTAGCGTTCCCCTCACAGTTCACACCGCCACCCAACTTAGTGTCATCTGCAAACTTGGAGTTATTACACTCAATTCCTTCATCCAAATCATTAATGTATATTGTAAAGAGTTGGGGTCCCAGCACTGAGCCCTGCTGCACTCCACAAGTCACTGCCTGCCATTCTGAAAAGGACCCGTTTATCCCGACTCTCTGGTTCCTGTCTGCCAACCAGTTCTCTATCCACGTCAGTACATTACCCCCAATACGATGCGCTTTGACTTTGCACACCAATCTCTTGTGCGGGACCTTGTCAAAAGCCTTTTGAAAGTCCAAATACACCACATCCACTGGTTCTCCCTTGTCCACTCTGCTAGTTATATCCTCAAAAAATTCCAGAAGATTCGTCAAGCATGATTTCCCTTTCATAAATCCATGCTTAATTGGACGGATCCTGTCGCCGCTTTCCAAATGCACTGCTATTTCATCCTTAATGATTGATTCCAACATTTTCCCCACTATTGATGTCAGGCTAACCGGTCTATAATTACACGTTTTCTCTCTCCCTCCTTTTTTTTTAAAGTAGTGTTACATTAGCTACCCTCCAGTCCATAGGAACTGATCCAGAGTCGATAGACTGTTGGAAAATGATCACCAACGCATCCATTATTTCTACGGCTACTTCCTTAAGTACTCTGGAATTCAGACTATCAGGCCCCAGCGATTTATCAGCCTTCAATCCCATCAATTTCCCTAACACAATTTCCAACCTAAAAAGGATATCCTTCAGTTCCTCCTTCTCACTAGACTCACTGTCCCCTAGTACATTCGGAAGGTTATTTGTGTCTTCCTTCGTGAAGACAGAACCGAAGTATTTGTTCAATTGGTCTGCCATTTCTTTGTTCCCCTTTAAATTCACCTGAATCTGACTGCAAGGGACCTACATTTGTCTTTACTAATCTTTTTCTCTTCACATATTTATAGAAGCTTTTGCAGTCAGTTTTTATGTTCCCTGCAAGCTTCCTCTCGTACTCTATTTTCCCCCTCTTAATTAAACCCTTAGTCCTCCTCTGTTGAATTCTAAATTTCTCCCAGTCCTCAGGTTTGTTACTTTTTCTAGCCAATTCATATGCCTCTTCCTTGGTTTTAACACTATCCTTAATTTCTCTTCTTAGCCACGGTTGAACCACATTCCCCGTTTTATTTTTACTCCAGACAGGGATATACAATTGCTGAAGTTCATCCATGTGATCTTTAAATGTTTGCCATTGCTTATCCACCGTCAACCTGTTCAGTATCCTTTGCCAGTCTATTCTAGCCAATTCACGCCTCATACTGTCAAAGTTACCTTTTCTTAAGTTCAGGACCCTAGTTTCCAAATTAACTGTGTCACTCTCCATCTTAATAAAGAATCCTATCATATTATGGTCACTCTTCCCCAAGGGGCCTCGCACAACAAGATTGCTAATTAGTCCCTTCTCGTTACACATCACCCAGTCTCGGATGGCCAGCTCTCTAGTCACCATTATAAGTTTTTAAGGGGCCCCCATTGCTCTTAACCACTCTCCTTTTCCTGATATAATTATAAAAGTTTTTTGTATTGATTTTTATATCCTTTGCAAGTTTCTCTTCCTACTCCTTTTTGTAGCTCTTACTATCTATTTTGTCACCCTGTTATTACATAAGAATATAAGAAATAGGAGCAGGAGTAGGCCATACGGCCCCTCGAGTCTGCTCCGCCATTTAATACGATCATGGCTGATCCGATCATGGACTCAGGTCCACTTCCCTGCCCAATCTCCATAACCCCTTATTCCCTTATTGTTTAAGAAACTGTCTATTTCTGTCTTAAATTTATTCAATGTCCCAGCTTCCACAGCTTTCTGAGGCAGCGAATTCCACAGATCCACAACCCTCTGAGAAGAAATTTCTGCTCATCTCAGTTTTAAATAGGCGGCCTCTTATTTTAAGAATGTGCCCTCTAGTTCTAGTCTCCCCTATCAGTGGAAACATCCTCTCTGCATCCACCCTGTCAAGCCCCCTCATAATCTTATACTTTTCGATAAGATCACCTCTCATTCTTCTGAATTCCAATGAGTAGAAGCTCAACCTACTCGACCTTTCCTCATAAGTCAACCCCCTCATCTCTGTAATCAACCTAGTGAACCTTCTCTGAACTGCCGCCAAAGCAAGTATATCCTTTCGTAAATATGGAAACCAAAATTGTACGCAGTATTCCAGGTGTGGTCTCACCAATACCCTGTATAACTGTGTAGCAAGACTTCCTTGCTTTTTATACTAAGGGATTAAGGGGTTATGGGGAGCGGGCAGGGAAGTGGACCTGAGTCCATGATTGGATCATCCATGATCGTATTAAATGACGGAGCAGGCTCGAGGGACCGTATGGCCTACTCCCTCTCCTATTTCTTATGTTCTTATACTCCATCCCCTTTGCAATAAAGGCCAAGATTCCATTGGCCTTCCTGATCACTTGCTGTACCTGTATACTAACCTTTCATGTTTCATGCACAAGTACCCCCAGGTCCTGCTGTACTGCAGCACTTTGCAATCTTTCTCCATTTAAATAATAACTTGCTCTTGATTTTTTTCTGCCAAAGTGCATGACCTCACACTTTCCAACATTATACTCCGTCTGCCAAATTTTTGCCCATTCACTTAGCCTGTCTATGTCCTTTTGCAGATTTTTTGTGTCCTCCTCACACATTGCTTTTCCTCTCATCTTTGTATTGTCAGCAAACTTGGCTACGTTACACTCGGTCCCTCCTCCAAGTCGTAAATATAGATTGTAAATAGTTGGGGTCCCAGCAATGATCCCTGTGGCACCCCACTTGTTACTGGTTGCCAGCCAGAGAATGAACCATATATACCGACTCTGTTTTCTGTTCGTTAGTATTCTTTGTATCTCTCTCACACTCCAGGATCTATGCTACTTTTTTGCTTTCTTCTATACTTTCTCTCTGTTTAGTCATCCATGGCTGATTTTTTTGGGGGCATGTAGAGCTCTTGTCCTTTAGGGATATAAACTGGTTCTGTATCGCATTAGTTTTTTTTTAGCATTTCCTACTGATTGCCTGTCATTTTACTCAGTTACAGATTTGCCCAGTTTACTGTGGACAGTCTCTGTCTCATCTGTTTGAAGTCAGCCTTACCTAAATCTAGAATCTTAGTAGCGGTTTCGTGTTTCTCCCTTTCAAACACGACATTGAAATTATATTATGGCCGCTATTAGATAAATGTTCACACAGGCTGTTAACTAAATCTGGGTTATTACTCATTATTAAATCTAATATGGCCTGCCCCTTTGTTAGTTCTAGGATATATTGTTGCAGAAAACTTTCCTGAACACACTCGAGAAATTTTCTACCTTTCTGACATGAACTCATCAGCTTATCCCAATCTTTATGGAAGTTAAAATCTCCAATTCTGTCTTTACTACATGTTTGTCTAATCTCTGCATTAATACATTCTGCAACTTCACAGGGGGCCTATACATGACTCCACTACAGTCTTAAATCCTTTTCTATTTCTCATTTCTATTTATAAAGATTGCAATGCCTGCTTACCTCTCATTTATATCATCTCATATCATAGCTGTAATTTCATCCTTATTCACCAATGCTACTCCTCCCCCTCTACCAGATATCCTATCCTTCCTGTAAACCTTATAACCTGGTATATTCAGTTCCCAGTTCTGATAGTATACAGCTATGTCTCAGCAATGGCTACCATGCCATACCCTCCAAGTTGAATTTGTGCCTGCAATTTCACTCAATTTGTTCCTGTACTCCATGCGTTGTATAAAGAACACCCTAACCTGTCCTTCTGCTCTAATGTTGTTTTTCTACACATTACTTATTTTTTTCTCCTGAATTAATTATTTTACATCTTTTAGTTTTCTCTTTACCTGTAGTGCCTAATGCACAATTTGTGACTATTACTCTACTCTCTTGCTTTCCATTTGTTTCCAAGCTGTTATTTATACTACCTTGTGACCGCCCTATTTATCCTTTTCGATAGGACCCTGGTCCCAGCCCGGTTCAGGTGGAGCCCGTCCCAAAGGTACAATTCCTTCCTGTCCCAGTACTGATGTTATTTCTTCCTGTCCCAGTACTGGTGTTAGTGTCCCATGAACTGGAACCTCTCCCATACCACTCCCTAATCTGTTTCTCCTGATGCTAATTTGCATGTGGGACGGGTAATAATCCAGAGATTATAACCCTTGAAGTCCTGTTTTTTAATTTAACTCCTCTGAACAGTACATTTTGCCTACTCTTTACTATGTTGTTGATCCCAACATGGACCACGACAACTGGATCCTCCCTCTCACCCTCACTGTCCAATATCCTTTCAAGCCAGTTCGAGATGTCCCTTGCCCTGGCACCAGGTAGGCAACATACCATATGGGACTAAGGGCTACAGGCTTTATTACGGGAGGGAATTGCATGAACAAAGTGACTTCACCGGCTCTGTCTTATCCTCTCCTTTCTCACTAACCATTCCCTTCTTACCATGGCTCACTCCCATAACAACCTCATCTTATTTGAACTAGCTGCTCAACTTCTTTATCCTTGCTTCACCTGTAACCCTCTATCCAACCCCTGCCCCCCAATCCCACTTACTTACTTAAGGGGCAGCTGGTAAGAGGCCAGAGACCTCTGTACCTTCAACCAGTTTTTATTGCTCGCCACACCACCACCTCCCTACACACACACACACACACACACACACTACATCGCACAGGCATTACTATTGACCTTTTCTAACTCTCAAAAGACAGGTGAGTAATTAGCTGGGTTCAAAATTCAATTAAAAAAAAAATTACATTAATAGTGCACTTTGAAAGACTATCCTCTTTATATGGCCCCAATTTGTAATCAGAACACTAATTTTTTTTTCTCTTTCACACACACAGATTCAGCCTCTCGTTTAAAAAAAAACTTAATATGAAATTTACTGAAGAGCTAGTAAGGAGCATCTTAAAGGAGGAGAGAGAGGCAAAGAGATTTAGGGAGGTAATTCCAGATATTAGGGCCTCGGTGGCTGAAGGTTACACACATAGGGAGGGGCGGGGCCATGGAGCAATCTAACCACTTGAGATTTTTAAAATCGAGGCATTGGTGGGCCAGGAACCAACGTAGATCAGTGAGCATAGGGGTAATGGGTGAGTGGGACTTGGTTAAAATATGGGTAGCAGAGTTTTGGATGAATTCAGTTTATGGAGGGAGGCAGATGGGAGGCTGGCCAGGAGAACAATGTTATGGAGATGGAAGTAGGCAGTCTTTGTGATGGCGAGGATACGGGGTTGGATATTCAACTTGGGGTCATATAGGACAGCAGAGTTGCGAATGGTCTGGTTCAGCCTGAGACAGTGACAGGGAAGGGAATGGAATCGGTAGTGAGGGAACAGAGTACGTGGCGGGGGCCAAAGACAATGGCTTTGGTCTTCCCAATGTTTAATTTCAGGAAATTGTGGCTCATTCGGGACTGGACGTCGGCCAAGTAGTCTGATAACACAGAAGCGACGGAGGGGTCGAGAGAGGATAGGTAGAGCTGGATATCGTCAGCGTGCATGTGGAACCTAAACTTGTGACCACGATGTTGCTGAGGGGCCGCATGTCGATGAGAAATAGGATGGGCCAAAGCTAGATCATTGAGGAGCTCCAGAGGTAAACGTGCAGGGTGAGAAGAGAAGCCATTGCAGGAGATTCACTGAGTATGATTGGACATGTAAGAGTGGAACCAGGTGAGCGAAGTCCCACTCAGCTTAACAAGGGAAAGAGTGTTGTAGGAGGAGGATGGTGTGGGCAATTGTGTTAAAGGCTACAGAGATCCAGAAGGATGAGGAGCGATAGTGTACCAGTGTTGCAGTCCTAAAGGATTTCATTTGTGACTTTGATTAGGGTTGTTTTTGCTGTGGCAGGGGTGGAACTCTGTGGAGGGATTCAAACATGGAGTTGTGGGAAAGAGGAAAATGAGGTTGGTTATGGGTCAAGGGTGGGTTATTTGAGGAGGGGTAAGTGTGATGTATGCTCTTGTGAATATGCTCACAGGTTTATACATTACAGTTATGATGACAGCAGATATGAAAGGCAGGTGGACAGTACCTGTGGTGAAGGAATTATCAGCTAACATGGGGGCCAGAAAGGGAAGTTGAATGATCAGCTGAATGGTGTAGTGGGAATAGGGTCAAGAGAGCAGGAGGTGGGTCTCGTGGATAAGATAAGCTTGGAGGTGACATGAGGGGAAATAGGAGAGAAACTAGAAAAAAGATGCAAGTTCAAAGCTAGGGCAGGAGGAACCCTGGCTTGGTGGGCAAGGGGAAGGGAGGGAATCAGTAGAGGCAGCTCAACGGATGGTCTCAACATTAGTGACAAAGAAGTTCATGAGTTCCTCACACTTGTTGGAAAGCGAAGGTGGAAGGAGCAGGGGAGAAAGGTTTAAAGAGACAGTTGGTCGTGGAGAAAAGAAGCCAGGGTTAGCTTTGCATTCCAGAATGATTGTGGAGTAGTTAACAGTTTTGGGAAAGGAGAGCAGGGCCAGATCTGGCAGTGAATGGCTAGACCAGTTGTCCGCCATTTAAGTCTGCATCCCTTAGATTTACTGGAACGAAGCTGGGATGAGGGGGAATGACAATGATGGGAGAAAGTATTGGTTTTGCTGAAGCAGAAGGAGAAGGACGTGCAGTGGAAGGGACAAGTGACTGTTGAGGAACACAAGGAAGTGATCAGAGATGGCCTTGTCTGTGATTGAGATGATGAGAGAGGCCACATGAGCTGGCAAGGTCAAGCGTGTGGCCATAAATTTGGGTAGGAGCGTTTATATTGAGCGAGAAGTTAAAGCAGAACAGGAGGGCAATGAACTGAGAGGAGAGTGGGTAAGGTGAGTGAACTGAGAGGAGAGGGGGCAAGGTGAGTTGAGATAGTGGTTGAAATTACCGAGGGTGAAAAATTGCTCAGTGCAGAGGCTGTTTGGGAGAAAGGAGTGAAGATATCTTAATGAGAAACTCAGGATGAGTTTGCACAGTGGAGATGAGAATTTTCAAGGAGAGGCGAGAGGGGTAGAACAAAATGTGATACCCAAAGGAGGAGAAGATGCCAGAGGACGAAGGGGACAACAGACCAAGGTGAAATTTGGTGATAGGCCCACACTGCTACTCTGATAGTTTGGATGGGGCAGGTGATCGAAAGTATAGCCATGTGGGTGGTTTCTAATGGAGAACTGAAGAGGCGTCGAGAATTGACCGTGAGCCAACGTTAGGTTGATCAAGGTGTCCGGCAGTGATGAGTAGTGGCCTTGGTGATTAGTAGTCCACAAAACTAGATTCAGTATAGCAGTAGAGGGATGAATAAAGGTTCTACTAATCTTTATAACTTGGTCTCTTCCCAAATGGAGGAACTGTGAGATGACAAACAGCTGCTAATGTAAAAAGAAGTTTCTTTCGGCAACAGCAATTTAGCCCATAATCGATCTCTGGATGTTCCTATTTAGAGCATTTCTCTACAGAAGTATCTGTTACAGTCTTAAAGCAATGACTGGGTTAACACAGTTCCATACTAGTATAAAAAATTTCATCACTGCAGTTTCTTTAAGTTTATTAAGTAAAAGCTATTGAATGTAAACATTATCATATAATAATTGTGCACTATTGATATCGTGCTGTCCAAAAAATCAGCATGACCTCTGACTTACTGCGTAAAGCCACCAGAAATGTGCTAATAATAAAATGTTTACCAAATATGATTAACATTAGAATGAAACTCTGCTTTGTCTTCTGAAAGATGCAAAACTTGAATATAGTTTAATGGAGTTGTGAAGGCTAATTTCGTTAATTATGGGCTCAAAATTGGCCAGGAGTTGCTCTGTTTTTTTTTTTGAGCAACTTAATTTTTCTGGAGTATCTTAAAAATCCACATTTTGTACAGTCAATTTGCGCCAGTGTAAGTGAGTTAGTTAGGATTTTTTTAATTTTGTTTTTTTTCCAAAAGGGGGCATTACCAACCACCTATGCCTGTTTTGGCCATTTCGCCGATTTTGGACAGCTAATAGTTACTCCAAACTAACTTAGGCCAGCTTATGTGGCCACTTGTGAACACCTTTGCAGAGAGTTAAGAAATCAGCGCAGGTAGGTACATCGGAGGCCAGCAGAACTTAATGACTTGACTAAAGAATGTGAATAGGATCAAACAGCTATACAGGACATCATATGACAAACTTCGCAAAGTTAATTTACTATACAACAGAAGCATTCATGGACGCTTAAACTACAAAAATAAAAGAAGTAAAAGATAGTTGAATTAAATTGCCCTAATCTCTCAACTAATTTAAACAACTATTTGTTTGCAATGATTATACTAGGCCAAAATTGAGCCTATATTATCTAAATAAAGTCTATTTCAATAAATAAGATATTCTCTCTATTCCTCCGTCACTTATGTTCTTCTTTCACAATACCAGCAGGTAAATAGGCTTGACAAATGGTCACCACTATTCACAAGAGACAAAACATATTTACATACATTTTTCAAAATATGCAAATAATAAATAGAAGTAAGTAAGTCCTAACCTACCTTCATCATCAGCCTGGGAAGGTGGCGGACAGGCCTGTGCGGTAGGCCACTTGGCCTGGGATAGGGGCGGGACGCACCAGTAGCTGGTCTGAAGATGATGATGATTATCGGGTCCTACGCTGCAACACGCACACTGAGAGGTTGGGGGCAGGAGCTACTGCGCATGTGCGCACACTCCAATGCGCATGTGCAGACGTCCTGGCATTGTTTTCAGCGCGAGACGCTGGCTCCGCCCCCGACCTGACTGGCCACGCTGTGCAAAGACCCGGGAGAGGTCGGACAGCGTCCAAAGTGGGGACCGTTTTTTTTTTTTTGAGCACTTTTCCACGCAGAAACTCGACGCATCTCCGGTGAGTGTGCCGAAAAAGGGTGGGCCAATTTTGAGCCCAATATTTCTACTTTTTCATGTATTGTAGTTGCTGTGGATGGATTATATTAGATTGTTCTCGACAACTAACTTTAAAATGAAATATTACCATTGTTTGAAACCATGATGTCCGAATCACCACTATCCATTTATTCAGCTCCTCTCTGTGGAGTTTATGTAGGAGTATTTCAGCAATGTTTGAGATGCATTGTGCTGCTGAGTTTTTTTTTTAAAAGTTTGTTTACTTATTCAACCGATGAGGGAGAGGTATATGTTGAAACCTTCTTCTGCAGAACATTCATTAGAATGCAAATTTGGTAACACAGCAGGTCACAGCATGAAACAAAAACAGAAAACACTCAGTTGAACAGAACAGGCAAGTCTTTGGGCTCAATTTTCCCCAAAGCCGTTTTTTGGCGTACTTGAAGAGTTACACCTGTTTTATTTTGGGGCCCAACTACGGCAAAAATAAATCATCCAATTTTCCCCGTTTGAATTGTTGATTTTGGCGCCACCTAGCCTGTCCTTTATCTTTGGGGATGGAGCCTAAGATCTGTGCCAAAAAGATCGGTTTCCCAGGGTAACAAGGGACACATTGTGGGCTGAGGCTGGAAAGTGAAACATACAACACATTCCGGCCAGCTCACAGCAATCTGCACAAGCACCTTGCACATTGCAGCAGCTTACCAGCATTAAATTATGGAAGTGTTTATGCCAGAAGTCTATTTCGCCCCCCCCCCCTTCCCAGGGCCGCTCCTAGCCCTGGCCGAAAAGCCTCCCCTCCCGATGCCTCTAACAGGTCTTATTAAGGTTTTATAGAGACTCATCATTAGCTTTTGTTTATAATCCTATCAATCTGAGGTGCTGCGTTCATTGTTCTATGAACCTGTCCCTCTGCTGTTCCACAGCATTGAGCTACTTCCATTCAAACTATAATTAATGCTGCTATTTCTTTTTACCAAAATACACTTTCTGCCATTAAACTCCATCTCTCACTTTTTTGCACATTCCCCTATCTTATCAATATCCCTTTGCAGTTTCCTTTGGTCTTCTAAAGAATTAGTTATACCTCTGTTTTGGTATCATCTGCAAATTTTTACACCACTGCTTCTGTACACAGTGAGTTCAAAGCTGAATTGTACTCTAAGGGTTTGGATGCCTATATACCAGAGAATGAATTCCAGGCTGGAATCTAAATTAATGGGTTTGGATGTTTCATACATAGAACAATGGATAACCAAGAGTGAGTTTACAGGTTAGAATCCAATCAAGTGTTTTCAATTATTTGTGCATAGAATAACTGCTACCTGAGAGTGAGTTATAGACTAAAATGTAATCGAATGGTTCAGATGGTTTCTTCATAAAATAATAGACACCTGGGAGTGTGTTATAGGCTGGAATCAAATCCAGGGATTCAGATGGTTTTTATATAAAATAACAGGTACCCGGGATTGAATTACAGGCTGTAATCTAACCAAGGTACTCGGATAGTTTATATTTAGAATATCGGATATTATTTGGGTGATTGTCGCTGCTAGCCCCGGTGCCAGTTGTTGCTCCTAACCCTGGCTGAAAGGCCTGCCCCCCCCCCACGCTGCTGTCAGGGCCGTGGAACTGCATCTGCTGCGCTGATTCTCTTAACTGCGCGATTTTGTTAACTGTCCAGAAGGTTTTTCCAGAGCGGTCACATACGCTGTCCTAAGAAAAATTGGAGTAACTCGGAGCTGGCCAAACTTGCTTAAATGGGCGAGTTACACCCCCAATTCGGTTAAAAAAATCATAGCCTAAAAACATCCTTCCTAAGTGAATTACGCTCGCACAGAAACTTTGGGGAAACTTGGAGATTTTAATTTACTCCAAAAAAAAACGGTGCACGCCAAAACAAACGGCGCAGAAAATTGAGCCCTTTGTTTCTGGTGTGAACCTTTCATCGGAACTGGTCTGTGCTCTTCACAGCCGCCGACTGACCTACTGAGTGTTCCACAATTTTCTGTTTGGTTTCGGATTTCTAGCAACTGCAGTATTTTGCTTTTTGTTCAAGTGACTGAATGAGCCCAGTTCTTTCCATCACCCACATTCAAGCATCTAGTTTACAGCCTTAGTTGTTTGAGAATACACTGAAATGTTTAATTTGGTTCACTACGTGAGCAACTTGTGTACGTGATTGTTAGCCAGCCCTCTGCTGTGCTTTCAACCTGAAGAATTTCCTGCAAATCTAAGGGTTTCCTGTAATCTGGGGAAATTAACATTGTTGTCAGCAATCACTATTGACTTTTACAGCATCTTTTGTGACCTATGAGTTAATCAACAGGTGACAGATATGAACAGTCCAAAGTTTAATGAGATGCTTGCCACCCCCATTTTAAGAGTGAAAATAATTTGTGTCTACTTGTCTTGGTATGCATCAGCGGCAAATTGATTGTCATTTTACTTGCCCTTTGCACACTTTGCCTCCAAGTATTTCAAATTGACTTATTTTCTAAATGACTGCAAAGAGACTATATTCAGCATATTTTCTGTCTGCCCTTGATCTCTGAATGCTAATTTAAAGTTAGTTCATTATTTTAGAATATCGCATAAGCAATTTATAAAGTAGATTTTTTTTTGCAAATCTTAATGAGCATCTTATATTAACCACTGTATTTTTTTTTAAAGATTGATGTGCTGAGATGCAAAATAAATATTGATACCTAGAAGAGCTACTGTAACATTTTAAAGAAATTGTGCCTAATTTTATCTCTACTCTGGTGTCCTGTTTTCCTGTCTGCAACACTGAAATATGGTTCTGATTAAATTATAATTTTATTGACGAGCAGTAAGAAGTATTTTTAAAAGTGAAAAGTACGGAGAAGTATATTCCGCTAACAAACTAGCTAATAATGAGACACCATTGATGAAAAGGGTAAAATAGAAACTTAAAAAAAAGGCATATACTCAGTAAATAGACACTAAGCTAGTGTCAGTAATGGTGACCATGAAACTATTGGATTGTCGTAAAAAAAAACACCTGGTTCAGTAATGTCCTTTTAGGGAATGAAATCTGCCATCCTTCCCTGGTCTGGCCTATATGTGACTCCAGACTCATAGCAATGTGGTTGACTCTCAACTGCCCTCTGAAATGGCCTAGCAAGCCAATTAATTGTAACAAACCGCTACAAGAAACAATAATAAGAATAAAAACCGGACAGACCAACTTTGGCACCGGCTTCACGACAACGGTCCAGTCAACCCTGCTCAGTCCTCCTTACTAACATTTGGGGACTTGTGCCTAAATGTGGGAGAGCTGTCACAGAGACTAGTCAAGCAACAGCCTGACATAGTCATACTCTCAGAATTATACATTCAGCCAATGTCCCAGATACCGTCATCACCATTCTTGGTTATGTCCTGTCCCATGGGTAGGACAGTCTCACCTGAGGTGGAAGACAGTGGTGTACGGGAGGGAGGGAGTGGCCCTGGGAATCCTCAACATTGACTCTGGACCCCATGAAGTCTCATGGCTTCAGGTCAAGCATGGGATCAGAAACCTCCTGCTGATTACCACCTACCGCCCTTCCTCAGCTGGCGAATCAGTACTCCTCCATGTTGAACACCACTTGGATGAAGCACTGCGAGTAGTAAGGGTACAGAATGTACTCTGGGTAGGGGACTTCCATGTCCATCACCAAGAATGGCTCGGTAGCAAACTGGCCAAGTCTTGAAGGACATAGCTGCCAGACTGGGCCTGCAGCAGGTGATGGGAGAACCAACATGAGGGAAAATTCTACTTGACTGCGTCCTCATCAATCTACTTGCTGCAGATGCATCTGTCCATGATAGCAGTGATCACTGCACAGTCATTGTGGAGATGATGTCCTGTCTTCAATCTGATCTAGCAGCTCAAAACTGGGCACCCATGAGGCACTGTGGGCCATCAGCAGCAGCAGGATTATATTCCACCACAATCTGTAACCTCCCATGGCCTGGCATATCCCTCACTCTACCATTACCATCAAGCCAGGGGACCAACCCTGGTTCAATGAGGAGTGCAGAAGGGCATGCCAGGAGCAGCGCCAGGCGTACCTAAAAATGAGGTACCAACCTGGGGAAGCTGCAACACAGGACTACATGCATGCTAAGCAGCATACTATACGCAGAGCTAAGCGATCCCACAATCAACGGATCAGATCAAAGCTCTGCAGTCCTGCCACATCCAGTCATGAATGGTGGTGGACAATTAAACAACTAATGGGAGGAGGAGGCTCCATGAACATCCGCATCCTCAATGATGGCGGAGCCCAGCACGCAAGTGCAAAAGACAAGGCTGAAGTGTTTGCAATCATCTTCAGCCAGAAGTGGCGAGTGGACGATCCATATTGGCCTCCTCCTGAGGTCCCCAGTCTTCAGCCAATTCGATTCACTCCACGTAATATCAAGAAGCAGCTGAGTGCACTGGATACAGCAAAGGCTATGGGCCCCGACAACATCTCGGCTGTCGTGCTGAAGACTTGTTCTCCAGTACTAGCTGCGCCTCTAGCCAAGCTGTTCCAGTACAGCTACAACACTGGCATCTACCCGACAATGTGGAAAACTGCCCAGGTAATGACCTGTCCACAAAAAGGACAATTCCAATCTGGCCAGTTACTGCCCCATCAGTTTACTCTCAATCATCACCAAAGTGATGGGAGGTGTCATCGACTGTTCTAGCAAGTGGCACTTACTCACCAATAACCTGCTCACCGATGCTCAGTTTGGGTTTCGCCAGGACCACTCGGCTCCAGACCTCATTACAGCCTTGGTCCAAACATGGACAAAAGAGCTAAATTCCAGAGGTGAGGTGAGAGTGACTGCCCTTGACATCAAGGCTTCATTTGACTGAGTGGCATCAAGGAGCCCTAATAAAATTGAAGTCAATGGGAATTGGGGGGGGGGGGGGGGAACTCTTGGCTGGAGTCACGCTGCAGGAGTTCCTCAGGGCAGTGTCCTAGGCCCAACCATCTTCAGCTGCTTCATCAGTGACCTTCCCTCCATCATCAGGTCAGAAGTGGGGATGTTCGCTGGTGACTGCACAGTGTCCAATGCCATTCGCAACTCCTCAGATAATGAAGCAGTCCATTCCCCCATGCGCAAAGACCTGGACGACATTCAGGTTTGGGCTGATAAATGGTAAGTAACATTTACGCCACACAAGTGCCAGGCAATGACGATCTCCAACAAGTGAGAGTCTAACCACCTCCTCTTGATAGTCAGTGGCATTACCATCGCCGAATCCTCCACCATCAACATTCTGGGGGGGTCACAATTGACCAGAAACTTAACTGGACCAGCACATAAAAAGCAGATCAGGGGCTGGGTATTCTGTGGCAAATGTCTCGCCTCCTGAGTTCCCAAAACATTTCCACCATCTTCAAGGTACAAGTCAGGAGTGTGATGAAATACTCTCCACGTGCCTGGATGAGTGCATCTCCAACAACACTTGAGAAGTTCGACATGGTCCAGGACGTAGCAACCCACTTGATTGGCAGCCCATCCACCACCTTCAACATTCCAGCGCACTGTGGCTGCAGTATGCACCATCTATAAGATGCACTGCAGCAACTTGCCACGGCTTCTTCGGCACATCCTCCCAAACACACGACCCCTACCACCTAGAAGGACAAGGGCAGCAGGCGCAAGTGAGTACCACCACTTGTAGGTTCCCCTCCAAGTTACACAACATCCTGACTTGGAAATATATTGGCGTTACTTCATCGTCGCTGGGTCAAAATCCTGGAACTCCCTCCCTAACAGCACTGTGAGAGTACAGGTTGGACCTCTCTGGTCCGGCACCCTTGGGACCTGACCGGTGCTGGAACGGAGAATTTCCTGAGCCCAAGCTTTACGAGTACCTGATGACAGCGCCCGGGTTCCTGAACGCCTCCACCGCGCTCCGGCTGCGAAGCTCGGGCTTTGCTCTCTCTGCTGGTTTGCTGCTCTTTTTTTAAGGTCGGGTCCCCCCACCTCCCCGTGCCTCCACCACCGCCCCCAAACCCCTGCCGTTCACGCTCCAGGCAAGGGACTGATGTTGAATCACGGATGGTTCCGGTTCAGAATTCAGAGTTCCGAACTGGAGCGGTACAACCTGTACCTTCACCACAAGGACTGCAATGGTTCAGGAACATAACATAAGAAATAGGAGCAGGAGTAGGCCATTTGGTCCCTCGAGCATGCTCCGCCATTCAATAAGATCATGGTTGATCTGATCTTGGGCTCAACTCTACTTCCCTGTCCGCTCCCCATTACCCTTGACTCACTTATCATTCAAAAATCTGTCTATCTCCACCTTCAATATGTTCAATGATCCAGCCCTCCTCAGCTCTCTGGGGTAGAGAATTCCAAAGATTCAAAACCCTCTGAGACAGGAAATTACTCCTCATTTCTGTTTTAAATGGGCGATCCCTTATTCTGAAACTCTGCCCCCTAGTTCTAGATTCCCCCACGAGGGGAAACATCCTCTCTGCATCTTCCCTATCAAGCATTTTCAGAATCTTATATGTTTCAATAAGAACTCCTCTCATTCTTCTAAACTCCAATGAGTATAGGCTCAGCCTTGCTTCATAAAACAACTCCTTCATCTCAGGAATCAATCTCGTGAACCTTCTCTGAACTGCCTCCAATGTAAATATATTCCTCCTTAAATAAGGAGACCAAAACTGTACACAGTACTCCAGGTGTGATCTCATCAACGCAATCAGAAATGAGTTCCAGGAGATAATGACCATGAAGAACATTACCCAAAGTACTACCTACCTTTTTGTCTGCAGCGATATCTGCCTCCTCCGGGAATTTGTTCTGCTTTCTTTTTAACGTTTGCAGCGAATCTGTACCCACTGCTCACTATTACTGTGGCTCAGTTGATAGTGCTCTGGACTTGAGTCGGAAGGTCGTGGATTCAAGTACCACTCTAGAAACTTGAGCGCAAAAATCTAGGCAGTACTGATGAAATACTGCACTGTCTTCTTTCGGATGAGACGTTTAACCGAGGCCTTGTCTGCTCTATCAGGTGGACGTAAAAGATCCCATGAAATTATTTTGAAGAAGAGCAGGAGTCCTACATGATCATTTTACTTATCCCTCAATAAACATCACTAAAACATATTATCTGATCATTATCACATTGCTGTTTGTGGGAGCTTGCTGTGTGCAAATTGTCTACCGCGTTTCCTATATTACAACAGTGACTACACTTCAAATAGTACTTCATTGGTTGTAAATCGCTTTGGAATGAACTGAGGTAGTGAAAGGCGCTATAGAAATGCTCGCTGCTTGAGCTGGCAACCTATTCCAAAGGTTAGTGGTCCTCCGACAAACGAAAAACCTGACATCTAACCCAGTTCTATACTTATTTTTTCTATGCTTATCTTTCGGATGAGACGTTAAACCAAGGCCCCGTCTGCTCTCTCAAGTGGATATAAAAGATTCCATGGCACTATTTTTAAGAAGAACTGGGGAGTTCTCCTAAGTGTCCTGGCCAATATTTATCCATCAATCAGCATAACAAAAAAGCAGATGATCTGGTCATTATCAGAGTGTTATTTGTGGGAGCTTGTTTGTGCACAATTTGGCTGCCTTGTTTCCCACATTACAACAGTGACTACACTCCAAAAAAAGTATTTTTATTGGCTGTAAAATGCTTTGAGACGTTCAGTGGTCGTGAAAGGTGCTATTTAAATCCAAGTCTGTCTGTCTGCCTTTCTTCGCATGTCCTCTCGTTTTCCCTAATTTATCTAATTCAAATAATCTGTCGATGTGTACACAGCCTAGTCCTTTCAACAATTTAAATAAATCTCCCTGAAGTCTTCGGGGGAGAAATTGGACTACTTTGCTCCTCCCGTTAGCGCCGCCGCCGCCCCCCCCCCCTTCTCCCCCAGTGCAAATTTGGCGGGGGTTTAGCGGCGGCGTTGCACCCGGAGATCGTGATGTCATCGCCATGCATAGCACCCCGGAAGAAAAATTGGCTCTTGCCCCCTGGTTGTGCCCCTGCTATTAACAACGACTGGTTGAGCAGTCGGATTTCAGTTGGCTGAAGGAGTGCTGTTTAAAGGCGCCAGCATCCGGTTTTCTTTTAGTCGGCTAGTAATGCTTCCTTGTTAGTTTCACATAGGCAGACAAGCCTTTTGAGTGATTTGTAGTTGGAGTGTTCTGGCTCAAAGATTTGAGTTTCATTGAGGGCAGATTTGAACGTCCAACATTTGGATCCTTTCATGGGGCTGTGCTGGCACTGGACCTCACCCTCCAGCGTTACCATTGGGGACAAGTGAGGAACAGAGAAAGAGTGCAAAATGTGGTCAAAGGTAGGAGGGCCAACAGGGCTCTCAACAGGAGGCCTTACCCTCCAAGGGTATTCCGACAGCAGTTCTCCTACATGAATTTCACTTAGGAACAATGTGTTCGAAGACTACGGTTCAGCAACGACGTGTTCAGAGCTCTGCCACCTCCTGCAACCAGACCTTGAGCCTCATACCAAGGTCTGTCGGTGGCAGTCAAGGTCACCATTGTGTTCAATTTCTACGCCAGTGGATCCTTCCAGTGTGCAACAGAAGATATATCTAACATCTCTCAGTTTGCCATCCATTGCAATATCCAGGAGGTCACAGATGCTCTCGACAAAAGGAGAAGGGACTACATTTCTTTCCCCATCACTAGACAGAAGCAGCACGAGCGTGTATATGCCTTTGCCGGAATAGCTGGCTTCCCCATGGTGCAGGGCGCCATTGACTGCACCCACGTCGCTTTGCAGGCAGCGCATAACAATCCTGAGGTATTCCGTAACCGCAAAGGCTACCACTCACTTAATGTGTAGTTGGTGTGTGATCACACAGCGAATCCTCACTGTCACTGCCCGCTATCCTGACAGCAGCCATGATGCATTCATCCTGCGCCAGACCGGTGTGTCAGATATCTTCCAGCCACCACATCAAACTTGTGATAGGCTGCTGGGAGACGAGGGCTATCTGCTCTCCACCTGGCTCATGACGCCCCTCCGCAACCTCAACACTCGTGCCCAGTACTCATATAATGAGAGCCATGTAGCCACCAGGAACAATTTGAGCAGACTATCAGAGGGCTCAAGCAACGGTTCCGCTGCCTTGATCACTTTGGAGGAGTCTGCCAATACTTGGCTGAGTGGGTGTCCTTTTTCTTCATCGTTTGCTGCATGCTGCACAACTTGGCCATCATGAGGGCACAGCCATTGCCACCCGGCATAGCTCCACCACCTCCGGAGGAGGATGAGGGGGAACAGGAGCAGGAACAGCAACGATGGAGGAGGCAGCTACTCAATTGTCTTTCTGGAAGGGCGGTCTGCGACTGCCTCATCAGATTTAAGTTCCACTGAATTCCAGGCCACTTTCCGGTTGCTCAGCACATCCCCATTATTCCATCAATTTCTCATTCCATACCACACCCCAAAACTGAAATGTGAGAGACCACCAAATGTGGAACATTCCAAAAACAAATTTATCCAAAAACATTAACCACATATATACACAACAACAACATTTACTAATCACCCTTGTGCAAACCCTTAATTCCCCTCTTAACAGTGCCTTTTCCTATTCTGCTGCTCCTATGTAGTGTCTCCCCAATGGCTGCAGCAGGGCTGGTAGAAAGCTGCTGAGTGTCAAGGCCGGAGACTAGAGATGGCCTTGCAGGACGCCCTCGACTAGCTGTGGACCTGGAAGGCCCGGCTGTAGACTGTACCACCACAGGCTGGGAGGCGAGAGTCTGGAGTGGCTGGATGACAGGCAGCGGCAAGTGCAATGGCGGAGTGGCAATGGTGGGATCAGGAATGCTGTCATCCTGAGACAGGACAGGTTCCTGCTCCACTGACACACTGCCACTCCCCCAGGGCAGCACCTCATCATCCCTACCAATTTGCTGGAGCACCAATTGGTGGCCTGCTGCAACGCCTTGAGATTCCCGGTGGACTGTGATGGAACCAGCGACGATGGCAGCAGTCAGTACTTGCGTAGCATCCAGCTGAGACTGCATGAGAGCAGTCCGAGCTTCGATGCCAGCAACCATTGTCTGCATTACAGCACTAAGACACTGCGTTCCTTTTGCCTGTGCTGCAATGGAAGCTGCCACATTGCCCATGACACGTGTCATGAAGTCTAGGCCCCCATGGTCTCTGGGAGTCCATCATCATCTGTAGACTGGAAATGGTGGGCTCCATGGTGTGCGCAGTGCTCTGTGCAATGTTGGAGGTGGACACCTCCACGCTCCTTGCCATTGCCAAGAGGCTCTCTGGCACCCTTGCCATTGCACCTATCATCTCGGAATGCATGGCCATCACCTCTCTACGCCTCCCCATTGAGGTCCTCATCTGATACCTGTGCAGCAGAAACCATAGACAGCAGTGTCAGTTCACTAGGATAATATCAGGGATTTCATCTTCCGGGGAGCTGGCTCCCGAGCTACCCTTTCCCCTTGGCCTTGCTGCAGCCCGCTCGTCCCCGGTGCATTATCCAGTGCAGACTCCTCTACGAAGCTTGCCTCTAACGATTGTATAGTGCCAGTCTCTGAGGTGGTGCCTGCGGGTGAGAGATGCAGTGATGTGGTGCTTTGCTCCTCTTCACTCGCAGTGAGAGACTCAGAAACAGGCTGCTCATCTGGATGCTGATTATCTGAGAGCATAAAGGCACAAGACTTGCGTTAAGGTGAGGGCACGGGGGTAGGAATGGAGCAAGGAATGCAGACAAGTGATAAAAGCTTGTGGTGTGAGAGAGAAGTAAGATGCGAAAAGAGAGGGGATGAGGATACCGTTATTGCCCCCCAACGGGGTCGATGTCTCCAATGGCCATAACACCCACTACCTGCTGCTGAATGAGTCGCAGCATTCCTCCAGGTCCGAGAGCTCCTGGAGCTGTGCTTTACCACCACCTGTCCTCTGCTGCTCTCTCCCATTGTGGGCAATCTTGGCCTGCAAGAGGAATGAATGTGTGTGAGTCAAGAGTCCAGCTGTATGTCTGGAAGATATGCCTGCCATCGTGAACAGCTGTGATTATAAGCAAGACATGAGATGTGGATGAGAGTTTGAGTAGGTGCAGATGTTTTGTGGGTGTGTGGTGCGTTGTGCAGTGTACACAGACAGAGCTTCAGATGCTGGTATGTAGGACCTGTTAAAGCATGTACTCATCTTGACCATCCGACTGAGGTCATTGAATTTTTTTACCAGACTGGGTCAGGCTGCATTGCACAACACTACTGGCCGAGACATCCTGTGCCACGTCCCTCCACATTGCCCTGAAGTTTCTTTCCACTGGCCAGGAATAGTGCTTCCCTCCTTTGCTCTACTGCAGCCACCAATGCCTCTAATATGACATCTTTGTAGCGACGAGTTCTCTCCCTGGGATTGGGATTGGGATCAGACATTGCCATCAGGGGATTCACTTTCTTGCAGGTTGCCATCAGATCCAGGAATGCTGAAAATGAGCACATTGCACATTGATGCAACCTCCCTTTTAAGAGCTGGAATGAACTAGTGTGAAGAATGGAAGGATCATTGCTGAATGAAATTTGTTAGCGCTGTCGTGGAAGCGCCCCGTTGAGGTCATTAGCGCTTGATTTAGCGCCCCCCCCCCCCTTCCTGAGGCACTAAAGCCCAATTTAGTAGTTCAGAATCATTTGGTGCTAAATTTTCTAAATTTCAATTTCTCCCCCTACATTTTTCTAGATGAAATCCCTGATATTATCCTAGTGAATTGACACTGCTGTCTATGGCTTCAATTCCTTTTCTTTATGGGATGCTAAAATTGCATACAGTATTCTATTTGGAGCCTAGATATTTCCTGGTTTCCACTATGCCCTCTCTGCGATTACACCTCCCCAGAGGGCTGTGTCCTTACCGACTCTGGCATTGAAGTCGCTGAGGAGGATCAGTTTGTCGTCCATCGGGTCGCCTGAGGAAGAGTGTTTGAAGACCAGGGCTCCATATCTGGCACCAAGCTTTATGGTCTACAGGGCAGTAATGATATCCGCCCTCCTATATGGCTCAGAGACATGGACTATATACAGCAGACCCCTCAAAAGCACTGGAGAAGTACATCAAGTGCTGCCTCCGCAAGATCCTGCAAATCCCCTGGGAGGATAGGCGCACCAACATCCGTGTTCTCGATCAGGCCAACATCCCCAGCAACGAAGCACTGACCACACTCGACCAGCTCCATTGGGCGGGCCACATCGTCCACATGCCTGACACGAGACTCCCTAAGCAAGTGCTCTACTCTGAACTCCTACATGGCAAGCGAGCCCCAGGTGGGCAGAGGAAACGCTTCAAGGACACCCTCAATGCGTCCTTGATAAAGTGCAACATCCCCACCGGCAGCTGGGAATCCCTGGCTCAAGACCACCCAAAGTGGAGGAAGAGCATCCGGGAGGGCGCTGAGCACCTCAAGTCTCGTCGCCGAGAGCATGCAGAAACCAAGTACAGATAACGGTAGGAGCATGCGGCAAACGAGGCTCCCCACCAACCCTTTCCTTCAACCATTGTCTGTCCCACCCGTGACAGAGACTGTAATTCCCGTATTGGACTGTTCAGTCACCTAAGAACTCACTTTTAGAGTGGAAGCAAGTCGTCATCGATTTCCTATGATGACAATGAGATATTTCCTGCAATAAATTGATCATTACCTCTGCTTTTGTAATCTATGTCCGTTCTTATAATACCAAAATGCCATTGGTCTTATGGTGATTTTTTCTACTGCACTTGCATTTTCAGAGAACTATGTTTTTGAACTCTTTGGTGTCTCCGTGCTTCTCCATCTTTCAGTATCTTCCTATAGATTGGATTCACCCATTCCTAAGGAGGATTGGAAAATTGTGGTTGGAGCCTCTGCAAACTCCTTTCTTTTACCCTGTCTAGAATCCATGCAATCAAGGTCCAGTAACTTATTCGCCTTAAGCTCTCCTCTTTTTTTCCAGAACCAATTCCTTCTCTGTAGCCCTTTTTTGTCGAATGCTTCCTTTTTAAATTTCAGACCTGAGCACATCTGTGATAGTCCTTTGGATGAGACATTAATAATAATCATCATCATCATCATAGGCAGTCCCTTGGAATCGAGGAAGACTTGCTTCCACTCCTGAAGTGAGTTCTTTGGTGGCTGAACAGTCCGATACGAGAGCCACAGACTCTGTCACAGGTGGGACAGATAGTCGTTGAGGGAAGTGGTGGGTGGGGAGTCTGGTTTGCCGCATGCTCTTTCCGCTGCCAGCGCTTGATTTCTGCATGCTCTTGGCGTGGAGACTCGAGGTGCTCTGATGCACTTCCTCCACTTAGGGCGGTCTTGGGCCAGGGACTCCCAGGTGAGACATTAAATCACCGTCCTGTCTCCCAGTTGTAGTGGTTTCAGTGGATATTCAAGGTCCTATATTAAGGTGTCCAGGCAAATAATCCTTCTTCAAAACCGTATCACCAAGAAAACGTATGTTCTGGTGAAGGGTTATACTCAAAATGCTAACCTGTCTTTTCTCTCTGACAATGTTAACTGGCCTATATATTGCCAGCATTTTCTGCATTTCTTTCAGATTTCTGGCATTTGTATTTTGTATAGTAAAGAAAATATCTACATTAAGCATCTCATTACTGTTTGTGAAATCTCACTGTGGGCAACTGCCATTGGCCTACTTAAGTCAAAGGCCTTTGACACTGTCAACCGCGAGGGTCTATGGAGCGTACTCCTCCGTTTCGGATGCCCCCAAAAGTTTGTCAACATCCTCCGCCTGCTCCACGACGATATGCGAGCTGTGATCCTTACCAACGGATCCATTACAGACCCAATCAACGTCCGGACTGGGTTCAAACAGGGCTACGTCATTGCTCCAACCCTCTTCTCAATCTTCCTCGCTGTCATGCTCCACCTCACAGTCAACAAGCTCCCCCTGGCGTGGAACTAAACTACAGACCAGTGGGAACCTGTTCAACCTTCGCCGTCTCCAGGCTAGGTTCAAGACCACCCCAACCTCTGTCGTCGAGCTACAGTACGCGGACAACGCCTGTGTGTGCGCACGTTCAGAGGCTGAACTCCAGGACATAGTCGACGTATTTACTGAGGCGTATGAAAGCATGGGCCTTACGCTAAAAATCTGTAAGATAAAGGTCCTCCTCCAGTCTGCCCTCACCGCACAGCACTGCCGCCCCCCAGTCATCGAGATCCACGCCGCGGCCCTGGACAACGTGGACCATTTCCTATACCTCAGGAGCCTCTTATCAACAAGAGCAGACATTGACAACGAGATTCAACACTGTCTCTAGTGCGCCAGTGCAGCCTTCGGCTGCCTGAGGAAAAGAGTGTTCGAAGACCAGGCCCTCAAAACTGCCACTAAGCTCATGGTCTACAGGGCTGTAGTAATACCTGCCCTCCTGTATGGCTCAGACATGGACCATGTACAGTAGACACCTCAAGTCGCTGGAGAAATACCACCAACGATGCCTCCGCAAGATCTTACAAATCCTCCGGGAGGACAGACGCACCAACATTAGCGTCCACGACCAGGCCAACATCCCCAGCATTGAATCACTGACCACACTTGATCAGCTCCGCTGGGCAGGCCACATCATTCGCATGCCAGATACTAGACTCCCAAAGCAAGCGCTCTACTCGGAACTCCTTCACGGCAAACGAGCCAAAAGTGGGCAGAGGAAACGTTGCAGGGGCACCCTCAAAGCCTCCCTGAAAAAGTGCAACATCCCCACTGACACCTGGGAGTCCCTGGCCAAAGACCGCCCTAAGTGGAGAAAGTGCATCCGGGAGGGCGCTGAGCACCTCAAGTCTCGTCGCCGAGAGCGTGCAGAAAACAAGCGCAGGCAGCGGAAAGAGCGTGCGGCAAACCTGTCCCACCCACCCTTTCCCTCAACGACTATCTGTCCCACCTGTGACAGGGACTGTGGTTCTCGTATTGGACTGTTCAGCCAAATAAGGACTCATTTGAAGAGTGGAAGCAAGTCTTCCTCGATTCCGAGAGACTGCCTATGATGATGACTTAAGTCATTGCACTTCCAAATTATTCATTGCATGTGAGGTGCTTTGAGATGTTTGCTATATAAATGCAAGTCTTTCTGCTGCAGTCATTTTCAGGTATGTATTTTAATTCTGTGAGCTAGTTTTTTAAGTAATGGAATTAATGTTGGAACTACTATGCTGAGGCTTTTAGGTATTGTAGATTGAAATGTGGTGGCTTCAGCATCACTCCATGGAAGCATTTAATCTATTCTGACTAATCGTTATAAATATTGATATTTTGATCAGTGTAATTGTCATTATCAGACGTTCTGCTTGAATGAAACTTGTTCAGGAAATTATCTGAGAGTGGAGAATGAGACTTTCAAAGTAATTATTACATTGTGTATAGCTGAACATAGGAAGAAGAGTAGTCCATTCAGCCTCTCTAGCGTGTTCCACTGTACCCGCCTTTGCTCCATATGCTTTGAATGCCTTTGATCTAGTTTGCTTTATAAGTTGGACGCGACTGCTTCCAATGAACTGGAAGTCGTTGCACATACGCAGTTCCAGTGTCTTTTTTTTGGTTGTTGTCGCCAGACTTCCCAAAATGAGGAATAAAAAAGCAGATAAAAACATTTTGTTCATTTGTTCAATTTATTAATTGTGTGAATTGTAGAATTTATTCAGGTATGAACCACTTGTTTAAAATGGGATTGTGATCTGCTTCAGTGTTTCTGATCAGACATTTCTCCTAACAGCTCCCGTGTTGATAGCCCTGACAGGTGATAAAGCAGGTTAATTGTTTTTAAATTGACAGTGCGTGGTGAAGAGCAAAGGGCCGTGATACCAGAGGCTGACAAGAAATGAGAAGACTAGGTAATGGTGAGGTGACAGCAAGCTCGGCTTTTAAACACCTGTAGATTGTTGGAAGAAGGAAAGATTGGGGGAGGGAATGAGTTCCAGAAGTACAGATTAGTGCAGGAGAGAGATGATGCTCTTGAGTGCTTAAAAATGGTTTTCTGCTGGGCTAGGGTGGTTGGGGCTCTCGACTGCAGGGCTACATGGCTAAACGTTATTTTTTTCAGTTGCGCAGCTTCTGGTAGTTTCCGGTTCATTGTCAGGAGTCGCTCCATTACAAGTTTTCATCAAAAAGTGCCTGATGTGAACTTGGTAGAAGAGAATTGGTGTTCCAATTGTCAATCCTAAATGGGGTAATATATATTGCTTAGGACTTTCATGGATTGGATTTTGCGAATTGTGCTTGTGAGGGTTTAACATTTCAAATTCATATGAATTACCCCTTACATAACTTCTCGTGTCATTCCTGTAGTCACTCACAGCTTTTCTTTTACATTTTTAATGCCTTCTGATTGCATATTTGGTGTGATGGCTCTTTCTTAGTCTTAATTTTGCTTATCAATGATTTACTCCAGACTTGCAGTACATAGACCTGAATAATTACATAATACCGCAGTCATCAATAAAAAAATACTCCCCGGATGGACATACACATAACTGGATTTCTCAAAACTTCCCTTATGAGATATTCATAACTAATATGAATATTGTTGAGGCTTTCAGCTTCTAGTGATCCACAAGTATTTGGGTCTCTAATAAACTCTCTACTCCAAGTTGTGTTGCAGTGCCATTTGCCAATTGAATGTTATTTAACCTTGATTTCTGAAAATATTTTCAATTTTTTTAATTACAATAAATGTGTCTTAGAAATGAACCTTGTCGTTTAATGCATTTAATATGAGGATATGAATACATTTCCACAGCTGAAGCATCCTGTGTTAATGGCATCAATAAATGTTAGCTCTGTTTTATGATTAGAATTGGTGAATCCTAAAAGCCTATTGTCTTGTAATAGCGAATATTCAAAAAAAAATCAAGCAAGTTTCTGTTAACCATAATTCTTTACAAATTTGTTTCTGTTAATAAAACTTGGTTTTGAGAATGTTTATTAACAAAAGTTCTAATCTTAATAAACATAATACTATAAAGTTATGGCTGTAAAACATTTAGCAACATCAATCAATTTTTTATAACACTGGATAGATTATCCCTGGGAGTGATGGTTGACTTTGTTGTGGTAAAAAAATAACCACTCGCGGGTCTACTGAGTTCAGCAAGTAAAGAGTTTATTTGAGCACATGAAAGGGAGTGATCCTCAGTTGCCTGAGATACCACACTCAACAATACAGAGTTTGCAGCATACTTTTATAATACACAAGTTACTGTAATTTGGGTTGTTTTGCGATAGTCATAAATCAGTACACACATTTTCAACACTTATACCCCCATCAATAGAGTTATTCAAGTCCAGCAGGTGCCTCGTTATCTTAACTCCTCCTAGTCTTGGCCTCCCGTACCCATGGCACCCCATCTGGCCTTCATTTTCCTTATCTTCTTGTTCTGAACATAAGAGTGATTTCCCCAAGCTTCTAAATAAGCTAGCTGCCTCTAAGGTGCCTGTGGTCAAGTATTCCAGCATGCCTCAGTGAAGAACCATTACCATCTGCAGCATTTATTTCAAAGATACATTTTACTAACAATTCAAGCATTACCATTATACTGTTAGCCCAGCTATTATAATGTTAGCCTAGCCCCACTTGTCCCACTTCAATTTGAACAATCTAGCTACTTCATATTTCAAATTGAGACCTTGTATAATAATGTGCAAAGTTGAAGAGGTACAATCTTTGGGTTGGAGCGTAAAGTGATTTGAAAAAGACATAGCAAAAGTTAATAATCTTCCACTGAATTTTTTGTTCTGTAAAATACAGCATAGAGGAGATCTTCCTGACTTAACAAAGAAGGATTGTGCTTGAAACCAACTCTGGACATTAAAGACCATTATATTATGTTCTGTTACACAGAAGCAACAATAATGAATTGACTACACTTTTTGCTTCTTTACATTGTATTCTTTCAGTGTTCACATTATTTAGCTTGTTTTTCTGGACTTTATTCTTTTTTAGTTCTTTCTATATGATGACAGTTATTGGTTCCTTCACCATTATCTTACTATTTGAATTTTTTTTAAACTTAATTCTTCAGAAATATTCCTCCAATTGATTCATATAGATGAGATTTGATGTCCAGTTTGTGCTGAATTAGGTGATCATAGCAGGGTTTGTAAAGGCACTACATTTGGCATGTAAGTTCCTGGGTAGTGGACGAGAAAAATTACCCAATGTTCCCAATTGCTATCCAGTGACCCATGCAGGAAAGGAATTCTGCTGAGGGAAGGATTGGGCTCACCTCTGATGCCTCGCCCTTTCTATTTGAATAGTCTACCTTGACTAGACTTCCATATGTAGAGTGGCCACGTGAGTGAGGTATTGGAGGGTAACCAGTGCCACAGCAGGAACCAATGTCTTCAGGAAAATAAGGGAGAAAACTGGCAAGAGAAAAAAGTCTATAATTTCCCCACCTTTATTTTGTCTCTTCCAAATGCCACTTGAGCTGTTTCTGGTGCATATGATTGTTCTCTGATGATTTCTGACATCATTGTTTCTACTTCTCTATCACTGTTGAGAAATGTCTTTCCTTTCCGTGATGATTGAGACCTAGAACCTGCTCCTTGTGGTATCATAGTTGTCAGCGTGAGTTGTACAATTCAAAGACAATAGTACTTTATCTAATGGAATTACTGCAGGTGGAGGAGTGTCAAAAAAGGAAGAAACAACCAATGCTGTGGTTCTGACTGAACGGAATCCACCTGAAAAATTAACCTGTATTTTCTTTTTACAGATGTTGGCTGAGTTAATTTCCATTTTCAACATTTTCTTTTTTTTTATTTCAAATTTCCAGTATTTGTAGGTTTCTTTTTTATTTCAACCAATGGTATTGTATTGTTGATACTTCAGTGGACACTGAAAACATGAGAAACTTTTTATCTAGGAATGGGGTGAGGGGTAGACTTTTGCAGCAGTAGCCAAGATGGCAAGGCTCTAGATCTTGGTGCCTTGTTGGTTTGTAATTGGAAGTTTCTATGCATCTTCCCTCACTTCTCTCTCATAGTAGTGATCATTCTCAAGATTTAAGCAATTAATCATAATTCTCAAATTACTTGCTGGTTTGAATGCAAGTCTTTCAGCATTGATTGCCCCATCATGATCAAATACAGACACGGGACTAAAACCTCCACTTTTTTTGCATGCTTAACGCCCATTTTACCGCTGAAATGACGTATAACGCCCATATATTGCTCATTTTGACACAAAATGGAAACTCACGGGCATTTTTAGGAAACTTATTGGCAAGCGTTACTTTCCCCATGTGCTTAACATCGGGAAAAAATATTACTGCCTGTCTACTTTTTTGGGCCGGAATCAGCAGAATGGGCAAAATCAACACCCATAATATCGCCCAGCGTTAATTTCCGCACTGATTTAACGGTGAGATTCAATAATACCGCCTGCCCACTTTTTTTCCCCATAAAGAGCATATTTATCGAAACTAGCGGCCATGAGATCGCCCAGCGTCAATTTCACCACCTCACACACATCGGCCACAATATCACTCGCCCAAAAAACCTACCCAGAAAAAGTTGAACTAATCGGAACTAATCACAGTGTTATAGATGCCATGTTCTAGATCACATGTCGTGTCCTTTAAAAGACTGCTGTGCTTCAACCTCAACGGAGTTCAGATGTACTCTGCAGGTCATTGGAGTTGATATGAACATCTCTACAAACATCTTGACCATACTGTGACCGATTAGAATTGAATAGGTGTCTTTGTCGGGACATTTCTTGTTTATGACCAATCGGTGGAAAACACAGAGCTACTGCAATGGGGTCTGTCCTTTCTCACCCTCTCTCGGTGACCAATTACATGCAGCAGACTCTAGATCGCCGAAGCTACGCTCCACTGCATTATGTGCCCAATGTAAGGCGTGGTAGACTGATGAGGACCAGACGTTACACCCCCCCGCAAATACAAGGAGAAGCATTCTTACCTCGACTTGCCCGACACCACCTGCCTTTGGAGACTGCACTTCCACAAAGAGGTTATCACTGAGGTATGCCAGCTCATAAGGGCAGATCTGCAGCCTGCCAGCACCATCAGTACTGCAGTGTCCGTCGAGGTCAAAGTCATCACGGCACTGTCGTTCTATGCCTCGGGTTCTTTTTAGGCCACAGCTAGAGACATTTGCGGACTTTCTCTGCATGCCATACATCGCTGCATTAGACAGGTCACTGAAGCCCTGTACGCACTTGATCAGCTTCCCTATGACCAGGGAGGCACAGAGTGAGGGCTATAGGATTCTCCAGAATTGCAAACTTGCCCAAGGTGCAGGGAGTAATAGACTGTACGCACATCGCGATACGGGCACCTTTTCAGGATGCAGAGGTTTTCAGGAACCGCAAGGGATTCCACTCCCTGAATGTCCAACTGGTTGTCGACCACCAGCAAATTATACTGGCAGTGAATGCTCAATTTCCGGGCAGCATCCATGATGCTCACATCCTGCATGAGAGCACTGTATCTGACGTGTTTAACAATCAGCCACAAGGTCAATGCTGGATGCTTGGTGACAATGGATATGGCCTCGCCCACCTGGCTGATGACCCCCCTCCCCCTTGCGTGACACCCACACCGAAGCCGAGAGGCAATACAACAAGAGCCACAGAGTAACTTGCAATATCATGGAAAAAACCATTGGAATGCTGAAGCAGCGCTTCAGATGCCTGGACCACTCCGGAGGCGAGCTCTAATACCACCCTGAGCAGGTAGCTCAATTCATGGTGGTGTGCTCCATGCTGGACAACTTGGCTATCAGGAGGGGACAAGAATTGCCTGATGAGTCTGACAATCCACCTCACCAGAGAGAGGATGAAGAGGACAAGGAGGCGGCCGCTGAAATCGGGCCAGACAATCAGGCTGACGCTGAAACCATGCCCCTGCGCCCCCTGTCGACTGTATGAAAGGGCCCGTGGTGGCATGATAGCTGCAAGAGCCTTACGTCAGGAGCTCATCAATGAGCGCTTTGCCTGAAAGAACGTTGGTGTTATTTACAAGGCTGACACACTGCTGGGTGTGCAGGTCATATATCAATGGTGGGCATCACCTCAGTGACAGTTAAAGTTTAAGTTGAATGAAGTTAAGTGTAATTATATCCTTTTGATAAGGAATCACCAGCGTGTAACGGTGCAGCTATCTGAGCCAATGCACTACAAGGTTTGTTAAATAAAAAACATTTAAACCGAACATTAGTCTGAAATCATCAGTATTTCTGTACAAACAACCCGCCCCCCCCCCCCCCCACCCCGCTTCTCCTCCCCACCCTAGCCCTTCCTCTCCTGACTCCAAGCTGCCTGGCCGAGGAGATCCTCAGGCAATGCTTCATTGGGGGGGCTGGTGACGGCCGAAACGCTGCTTGGACAGATACAGGAGAGGACGATCCTGAGGTGAGAATGTGCTCCGAGCCAGAAGCAAGATGTTGCTGCTGGCTCTCGTGGTTGGAAATGGGGGTGCGGCACCTTGGGGTGCAGTGCTGTGCTCTGGGACCATTGGGAGCCCTCTGCCACCAGTGTTCCTGGCTATCAGCTCGAGAGCTGCCTTCATCCCTTCCATGTTATATCTTATTTGTTGGAAAAAAACTCGGTGCCAACTATGTCCTTGGTGCTTAGTAGGCTTTTTGCTACTGGTGAATCTCCCTCGTGCCTCCCATAACAGCCAGATAAGCACAAGCCACAGCCACACACGCTTTCAGTGCCTCTGAGCTCCCTCTCTCTCTGTCTCCTCTTCTGCGCATGTCATGATGACCTTTGACCTCCTGAATCGTGGGAATCGAGCATTGCCATGCCGACACTTTATGGCAGAAGTTCAAAAAATTTAACGTTAACGCCCATTTCAGATCGCTCGCTGTAACGCCCATTTTCAAAAACGGAGACTAGGTGCTTTGAGAATGGGCGAGAAGCCGGCGATCTGAAACCCCTTTTTTACCGCCCACGCCAGAAATGGGCGATAAGCACAAGTGGAGGTTTTATCCCACGATCTTTTGCCTCAGATGGAGTGCCAGATATGGCACAGCGATCCAAGCTTATAACACTTTGCTAGTGGAAGACCAGAACTAAATCATTGAAGAGTGACTGTTTTTCAAATTTGACTGGATCAGGTACATTGTTCTAGCTCAGTGAGAGTTTATATTGATGCTATCTCTGAAGGAGTGACAATTTGAGACTATTCAGGTTTATGAAGATTAATCAGGCCTTTCATTTGACGGTCCCCATTTGGATGTCAGCTATTTCAACTTAATTGTTTTTTATAAAAAGTAGTTATTTCTAGTACTTATTTCAGCACACAGGATTGGTGATTGCATATGTTGGTGATGGATTCACTTTTTTCAGATCTTATTAAATTATTTGTTAAAATTTTTGATCTTATTTTCACTTGCCTCAGTAGATTACAGGGCTTTATCTACCAGCTCACCTTCCTTCCATTGAAAGGAGCTAACACTTTTTTGATGTGCACAGAACTTCTATATCGGAATGAATAAATATTTGTGCCAAAATGACACATGTTTGGTAACAAATCCTGATTTCACTGACTAATTGGGTAATGGAATGCATCTCCTTCTATGTCTTCTTGGTGAGGCAGAACTCACCTGGAAGAATGAAACCCCATTGTATATATGCAGGTGACACCTTTTGGGCAAATGTGGGGAATTCCATTCAAAGTACAGGGTACTCGCAGTGACGCTGCCACTTTATGCACTGCTTTGGTATTATCCTAAATGTATATGATGGAATGTTCAACAATTTAACATAGGTATGATATTGCTCATTCTTTCAAAGAGGTTGCACCTCCATTTACAAAACTGCACTCAGTCTGCTGGATTCTCTTTGATCTGGTTGTGATCTGAACTCTTTGAATGTGTTATTTTTCTGGGGAGGGAAAAAAGGAATGGATAAAATAAAAGTAGCAGCAGAAGGAAAGTCATCTGCCCAATGCCATACCAAACATGAGGTTGGGGGGCGGGGGGGTGGGGGGAAAACTTACTGAATTTTGCTTAAGAATGGCTGATATGGATTGTTTAACCACTTATATTTGAGGAAAAATACTTTGTTTGAGTCCTTCAATTCAGTATTACACAACTGACTAAAAATACAAACCCTTCTACAAAGATGTTATTTTGCTTTTGTGAAGGTACTGAATGGTGGCGAGCTACAGAGACACAGGCTCGTGCAGGGACAACTTTCTTCCCATCAGGCATGCTAAGAATTCCACCAGTCTTTGCTGCTTCAACTCCAAATCATGATTCCAATCCATTCCATTCCCGAAATACAAACAAATTTGGCCGAGGGACACAAAAAGGTGAGTGTTAACAAACTATATATATTTGTGGACAATCTAAATTGAGCCATACAAACCTCAAACTAGTTAGAAGTTCTTTAAGTGTTAGGAATTTATTTAATTAAAATGCACTCTCCACTTCTGAATTGTGCTATAAGTCAGTGCTTTTTGAACTCTTGAATATATGATTACTGCATTGTATCTTGACCGTTACCCGTTGCCAACTGAATTTATATAGAAGAATGCAAATTTATAACAGTTTTTTTCCTCCTGTCCAATTCATAATTAATTCCATAATAAGAACTAGCACCTCATACATAATGCACAATTTATTAAGAGTTTGTTTTGAAATGATTGAAGAACTTAATTTTTCCTTTATTTAAAGAAAAAAGCTTTCTTGCAATAACAATTGGGTCCAAAGAGACCAGTTCCTTCCAAGAGGGAAGCTCTAGATCCCAGTTCCTTCGGGGTCATTAAACTGTGGCAAATATTAATATTGGCTCATAGGTTAATAAGTAGGTGGTCTCACTGAGTCCCAGCAAGGTTCTCTAGGATTTATTTCATTAAGCCTCTGCAAAATGATTTAAACACTCTGGGCCTATAGTAGGACTATAAGCTCTGATTTTGAGTCAAGCAATAATGGGGTTGTGGTGGCTTATGAAGCTGGCTTAAGTGTGCTGGCAGCTTATGGGCCTTGCTGTGCCAAATGTTATGATGGGAATTTCTCCCCCTCCCCCCCCCCCCCCCCCCCCCCCGCCACATAATTTGAATACAATACTGGCACAGGAAATGCTTTCCCAGAGAGCTCTGCATGTAGCACACTTGGCCGCGGAGCACAAAATCTGGCATTGCAGCAGCTCTTAAAGGGCTGCAGATCGCCTTTAAAAGGAGACGGACTAGTGGCAGAAAAGTGGACTAATTATTTACAATGGCACTGTAGAAACATATGAGCAACATTGCTCCCTTTGATGCTGAAGATTATCTAAGGGGGTTGATTTACTTGAAGCTGAAAGTCACCTTCCAATAAAAACACATGTGTCAGCTGAATAGAAGGAGGTTGTCGTGTCATTGCAATCACCCAAATCACTCGTATCTAGTTGCAAGTGACAACATGTTTGCTGGCATCAAGAGCAAGGAGAAGGTAAATGTGCTTCTAGTTATTGAATAGATTTCTTGTGCAGTCTTTTAATCATGGCACAAATCTAAGTTGGAAACTACCACGCCCCCTTTGAGGTGCTATTAGAAGCATTGTGTACATTGTCCTTTCGCACACACTTTTGCATTGTGTATGTGAAGAAAAAGTGAGGAAGTGGGCAGCACTTTTAGAAAGCTGGCACTAGACTAAAAGGCCTCCTGTTCTGTAAAATATTGTGATTCTAATGGAAGCCACCATCTCTCTTTTAAGATGCCAACTTGAACAGAGAAAGTCCTGAGACTCCGAGGCCAGATGGATCAGGCTCACGTTAACGTGAAACATAGAAACATAGAAAATAGGTGCAGGAGTAGGCCATTCGGCCCTTCTAGCCTGCACCGCCATTCAATGAGTTCATGGCTGAACATGTAACTTCAGTACCCCATTCCTGCTTTCTCACCATACCCCTTGATTCCCCTAGTAGTAAGGACTTCATCTAACTCCTTTTTGAATATATTTAGTGAATTGGCCTCAACAACTTTCTGTGGTAGAGAATTCCACAGGTTCACCACTCTCTGGGTGAAGAAATTCCTCCTCATCTCAGTCCTAAATGGCTTCCCCCTTATCCTTAGACTGTGTCCCCTGGTTCTGGACTTCCCCAACATTGGGAATATTCTTCCTGCAAGAATGTCCTTCCTTAGGTTAGGAGACCAAAACTGTACACAATACTCCAGGTGTGGCCTCACCAAGGCCCTGTACAATTGTAGCAACACCTCCCTGCCCTTGTACTCAAATCCCCTCGCTATGAAGGCCAACATGCCATTTGCTTTCTTAACCGCCTGCTGTACCTGCATGCCAACCTTCAATGACTGATGTACCATGACACCCAGGTCTCGTTGCACCTCTCCTTTTCCTAATCTGTCACCATTCAGATAATAGTCTGTCTCTCTGTTTTTACCACCAAAGTGGATAACCTCACATTTATCCACATTATACTTCATCTGCCATGCATTTGCCAACTCACCTAACCTATCCAAGTCGCTCTGCAGCCTCATAGAATCCTCCTTGCAGCTCACACTGCCACCCAACTTAGTGTCATCCGCAAATTTGGAGATACTACATTTAATCCCCTCGTCTAAATCATTAATGTACAGTGTAAACAGCTGGGGCCCCAGCACAGAACCTTGCGGTACCCCACTAGTCACTGCCTGCCATTCTGAAAAGTCCCCATTTACTCCTACTCTTTGCTTCCTGTCTGACAACCAGTTCTCAATCCATGTCAGCACACTACCCCCAATCCCATGTGCTTTAACTTTGCACATTAATCTCTTGTGTGGGACCTTGTCGAAAGCCTTCTGAAAGTCCAAATATACCACATCGACTGGTTCTCCCTTGTCCACTTTACTGGAAACATCCTCAAAAAATTCCAGAAGATTTGTCAAGCATGATTTCCCTTTCACAAATCCATGCTGACTTGGACCTATCATATTACCTCTTTCCAAATGCACTGCGATGACATCCTTAATAATTGAAGTTTGGTGAAATTTAATGATCCCAGAACCAATGGATCAGGTGAAATCTCTGCTACTCTGCTGCATCCAGTCATCCATGGTGGTGAACAATTAAACAACTAACTGGATAAGGCGGCTCCATTAGCATCCCCATCCTCAATAATTATGGAGCCGAGCACATGAGCACAAACGACAAGGCAGAAGTGTTCATCTTTAGCCCGAAGCACCGAGAGGAAGATCCTTCTCGGCCTTCTCGAGGTTTCCACCATCACTGATGCCAGTCTTCAGCCAATTTGATTAATTCCACATGACATCAAGAAATGGCTGAGTGCACTAGACTGAGTCCAAAGACTCCAGACCCTGACAATATCCTGACTAGCGCAGCACAACTAGCGACTCCCCTAGATAAGCTGTTACAGTATAGCTATCATACTGGCAACCATCCGCCAATGTGGAAAATTGCCCGGGTGCGTCCTGTCCTCAAAAAGCAAGATAAATCCAACCTGGCTAACTACCACCCGATCAGTCTGCTTCCAATCACCAGTGAAGGTGATGGCAGGAGTCATCAACAGTGCTATCAAGGGGCACTTACGAATAATCTGCTAACCAGTGTTCATGCTTGGGTTTCGCCAGGACCACTTGGCTCCAGACCTCATTACAGCCTTGGTCCAAGCATGGACACGAACTGAATTCCAGAGGTCAGGTGAGAGTGATTGCCCTTGACATCAAAGCAGTATTAGACTGAGTGTGGCACCAAGCAGTTGTAGTGAAACTGGTCAATGGGGATCGGGAGAAAAACTTCCCACTGGCTGGAGTCATACCTGTCCTTTCAGCCCCAGGACGTGGCAATGTCCTTGGCACAACTATCTTCAGCTGCTTCATCATTGACCTTCCCTCCATTATAAGGTTAGAAGTGGAGCTGTTTGCTGATGATTGCACAATGTTCAGCTCCATTCAGTTCCTCAGATAATGAAGCAGTCCATGCCCCATGCAGCAAGACCTGGAAAACATCCAGGCTTGGTCTGATCTGTGGCAAGTAACATCATCTTCTTAGGCAGTCCCCTGCAGTCGAGGGTCACTTGCTTCCACACTAAAATGAGTTCTAAGGTGACTGATGAGACCAATGCATGATCTACAGTTTCTGTCACAGGTGGGGCAAATAGTGGTTGGAGGAACGGGTGGGTGGGGTGCTTGATTTGTCGTACGCTCCTTCTGCTGTTTGTACTTGGCCTTCTGCGTGCTCCCGACAAAGAGACTCGAAGTGTTTGGCGCCTTCTCGGATGCTTCTCCTCCACTTTCAGCAGTCTTGGGCCAGGGATTCCCAAGTGTCGGTGGGGATGGTAAAATTTTTTCAAGGAGGTTTTGACTGTGTCCTTGATGCGTTTTCTCTGCCCTCCTGGGACTCGCTTGCAACTCGGAGTAGAGTGCTTGTTTCGGAAGTCTAGTATCGGGCATGCGGACAATGTGGTTCGTCCATTGGAGCTAATCGAGCATGGTCAATGCCTCGATGCTGGGGATGCTGGCCTGAGAGAGAACACTGATATTGGAGCGCCTATCCTGCCAATGAATTTACAGGATTTTGCGGAGGCAGCGTTGATGGTACTTCTCCAGTGCTTTGAGGTGCCTACTGTACATAGTCCATGATTCTTACCAACGGCAAGTAACATTCATGCTACACAAGTGGCAGACAATGGTAATCACCAACAAAAGGGAGCCTAACTACCTCCCCATGATATTCAGGAAGTCACCATTGACCAGAAACTCAACTGGACCGGCCACACAATGCCATGGCTACTAGAGCAAGTCAGAGGCTTGGTATGTCTCAAAGCCTCTCTACCACTGACAAGGCACATGTGAAGAGTGTGATGGAATACTCTCTTGCCTGGATGCGTGCAGCTGCAACAACAATCAAGAAACTCAACACCATCCAGGACAAAGCAGTCAGCTCAATCAACACCTCATCCACTCGTCCAAACATCGTCTCCCTCCACCACTGATGCACCATCTACAGGATGCACTGCAGCAACTTGCCAAGGCTTCCACGGCAGCATATCCCAAACCCGTGACCTGTAACACTTAGAAGGACAAAGGCAGCTGGTGCAAGAGTACTCCATCATCTCCAAGTTTCCCTCCTAGTCAAGAATGCATTTTAGAGTTGCTGTATGATTCTATAAGGCTGTCCGTGCTTGTAGTGTTTCACTTTTTTTAACCAAAAATCACCTGTTGGAAACTGGAGCATCCCACAAATTGGCTAGGAAGTTTAGGTGGCCAATTTTCTTACCTGGACTTGCTGCTTACAAGGTCCCATGCTACTGGTGGTGCTTTGCAGAATTAAGGTCATCATCGTCATAGGCAGCCCCCCCGGAATTGAGGAAGACCTACTTCCATTCTTAGAATGAGTCCTTAGGTGGCTGAACAGTCTAATATGAGAGTCATAGGTGGGACAGACATTCGTCAGGGGGGGTGGTGGGACTGATATGCCACACTCTCCTTCTGCCTGCGCCTGACCTCTTCACGCCCGCGGTGTTAAGATTCGAAGAGCTCAACGCCCTCCCAGATGCACTTTCTCCACCTAGGGCGGTCTTCGGCCAGGGACTCCCAGGTGTCAGTGGTGATGTCGCACTTTACCAGGGAGGCTTTGAGGGTGTCCTTGTAACGTTTCTGCTGCCCACCTTTGGCTTGTTTACCATGAAGGAGCTCCACATAGAGCATTTGCTTAGGGAGCCTCGTGTCTGGCATGCGAACTATGTGGCCTGCCCAGCGAAGCTGATCGAGTGTGGTCAGTGCTTCAATTCTGGGGATGTTAGCCTGGGCGAGAACACTGATGTTGGTGCACCTGTCCTCCCAGGGGATTTGCAGGATCTTGCGGAGACATCGTTGGTGATAAATCTCCAGTGACTTGAGGTGTCTTCTGTACATCGTCCATGCCTCTGATCCATACAAGTGGGCGGGTATTACTCCAGCCCTGTAGACCATGAGCTTGGTGGTAGATCTGAGCGCCTGGTCATCGAACACTCTTTTCCTCAGGCGGCCAAAAGCTGCACTGGCGCACTGGAGGCGATGTTGAATCTCCGCATTAGTTTACCTAGTTCAGTGCTGCACTGCTAATGTTATCAGTGGAAAACTTTTTTTTGTGAGCTGTGCTATAGTAAACTGAATTTCAGCATCACTTGTGAATAAGTGAGCCATTTTTAATAAATTTCTGCTCTCACACGCCGCCCGCCCCCCCACCCCCTTCCACCCAGCCAACCCCAACCCCATTCTACACACAGACCTCAAAATTAATTGCAGGCCCTAAAGTCCTGGAAAAGAAACATTTTGTGCTTGAAATAATTAAAATTATTGAAAAGTTTATATAATGGGGAGACAAAATGCTTTTGATTTAGTATTTCATGCAAATCCTACAAACAAGAACAATAACCATGGTTTGGGTACCCTTGTCATATTTGCAAATCACTGATAGACATATTGTGCTGGAGTACCTTTTTATAGTTTGTAGTTTCTTTTAAAGGTATGAATGGGTCATTGAATGGTAGTAGCATTACAGCAGTGTCAGGAGTCAGCACATCTGGATTAGCTACCATTGGAATGATCTCATCAGGACAAACGAAGATGACAATTTCTGGAAAGGGACACAAATGCATTCTTGAGCAAAGTAAGCATCCAGAAACTCCGGCAGACAAGCTAAAAGAAAAGGTATGTAGCTTTTTATTCGATGTCTTATTAAATTCTATTTAAACGGATTTTTATTTCATTATTAGTAAAATACCGGAAGTACACTCCTTTTGGCCAAGCCAGCAACTTTTATTTCTAGTGTTTGCTAGTCTACTGAAATCTGTACTGTCCTGTATACTTATACGTATGGCAAAGTCTTTTTAGCAGAAGTATTTAAATGGTTACTTAACTATTTTCTAGCTTTATAATGTTTAAATAGTACCAGAACTTGTACAATGCATTAAAAAAATCTTGTTAGTAATATCACAAAAAGTAGCAGCACCATACTAAGATTGTTTATTTAATATCACAGTCTAAATCATAATTTAACTTTAATACTAAATGTGACAATTGATTCATTGAGCTACTGTTTTTGTTTCCCATTGTAATGACTTATCATTAAGAAAATTGAGTTATATTTAATAAGAAACTCACAATCTAGTAAACCAGATGTTTTGTTATGGTTATGATGGTCCGTAAGTGACGTTAGTTTGAGAAATCTTTAACTAACTGTGAAGATAACTCCACCACACATAATTTAGCAGTGGTAGTATTAATTTTGCAGTTTCACTCGGAGACCACTAAAAGGTGAGTGTGAGATGTGCCTGGGCTAGAAAGGTGCATCAGTCAGTTGTTGGGCTTAGACTAGGTGCATATTCTGGGGAAAAAAGCAACTTTTCTATGCTGTTTAAAAATAGACAAGTGTGCATTTCCTGGTACTGTTGCCCCTCATCTTGATGAGGTCCAGAAATATCTCAAGCTATTTCTGGGTGCAGTTAAGTAATGCTTCAGTGTGTTCTGCCATGGCGTGGTAGGAAGTAGTTTTGCATCCTTAGTTCCTACCACAGCAGATATGTTCCGTGCTTTCACATGGAGATGTGCAGACATATTTACTTCCCCTGTGGGAGGGATTAATTTGGGAGATAACTCAGTCAAGGGTGACTGCTAGCTGAATTCAAAATTGTATAGTTAGAGTTGTGGGAGCCAATTGTCTACCTACCGTTTCGGCTGTGAATGTTGTCATGGTGTGTGATGGAAGGGGAGACCAGAAGAAGGGGATCATTTTATGTTTTAAACAAATATCAAATACTTGCTGAAGGTTAATTTCTTATGCAATTTGTCTAATTGCAAAACTTTTAATAGAAACCCAGAAAGAAAGCAATTGAAAGCTCCAGCAATAGTGAAAGTGAATCAGGCACATCATCAGACTCTTCCAGTGAGGGTTTGAGCAGCAGTGATTCTGATGACGACGATGATGACGACGATGATGACGACGATGACGATGATGAAGATGATGATGATGATGATCATAGCATTGGAGAAGAAGATAGTGAGGAGGGTGATTCAGATTCTGAAACTGAAGCCCCACATGCAAAGAAGACCAAGGTAAAATTTGAGACTTAACAACATTTTTGTTTCCTTAAATAGGTGTGATATTTGATTTTTATGTTTATTCTTGAGACCAACTTTGTACATACATATTAGCATTGTTACTAGCATTTTTGCCAATATGTGCTGGAAAATTCATTAGACTTACTCAAGCCTGCATTTACATGTGTGTTGCCATTTCAACCCCGCCCCCCCCACTCCCCCCAAACTTCTAAAGATAGTCAGTGGACCGCATGAATAATTTTCCTAGCTTGATGATCCTTTGGGTACGTTATTATTTTAAGAAATTAAAAAAAAACAATTCTACTTTTCGGTGCTGGGTCCTCAACTATTTACAAATCTATATTAATGACTTGGATGAAGGGACCAAGTGTAATGTAGCCAAGTTTGGTGGTGATACAAAGATGGGTGGGAAAGCAAATTGTGAGGAGGACACAACACATCTGCAAAGGGATATAGACAGGTTAAGTGAGTGGGCAAAAATTTGGCAGATGGAGTATAATGTAGGAAAATGTGAGGTTGTCCACTTTGGCAGAAAAAATAGAAAAGCAAATCATAATTTAAATGGAGAAAAATTGCAAAGTGCTACAGTACAGAGGGACTTTGGGGGTCTTTGTGCATGAAACACAAAACGTTAGTTGCAGGTACAGCAAGTAATCAGGAAGGCAAATGGAACATTGGCCTTTATTGTAAGGGGGATGGAGTATAAAAGAAGAAAAGTCCTGCTACAACTGTACAGGGTATTGGTGAGGTCACACCTAGAGTACTGCGTACAGTTTTGGTCTCTGTATTTAAGGAAGGTTATACTTGCATTGGAGGTTGTTCAGAGACGGTTCAATAGGTTGATTCCGGAGATGAAGGGGTTGACTTATGAAGATAGGTTGAGTAGGTTGGGTCTATGCTCATTGGAGTTCAGAAGGATGAGAGGTGATCTTATTGAAACATATAAGATAATGAGGGGGCTCGACAGTGTGGATGCAGAGAGGATATTTCCACTCAAGGGGGAAACTAAAACTAGGGGACAGAGTCTCAAAATAAGGGGCTGCCCATTTAAAACTGAAATGAGGAGGAATTTCTTCTCTCTGAGGGTTGTAAAGCTATGGACTTCTCTACCCCAGAGAGCTGTGGAGGCTGGGTCATTGAATATATTTAAGGCAGAGATAGACAGATTTCTGAGCGATAAGAGAATAAAGAGTTACGGGGAATGGACAGGGAAGTGGAGCTGCGCTCATGATCATAAAAACTGACTGCAAAAGCTTCTTTAGATATGTGAAGACAAATGTAGGTCCCTTGCAGTCAGAATCAGGTGAATTTATAAAGGGGAACAAAGAAATGGCAGAGCAATTGAACAAATACTTTGGATCTGTCTTCACTAAGGAAGACACAAATAACCTTCCGGAAATACTGGGGGACCGAGGGTCTAGCGAGAAAGAGGAACTGAAGGAAATCCTTATTAGTCAGGAAATTGTGTTAGGGAAATTGATGGGATTGAAGGTCGATAAATCCCCAGTCTGCATCCCAGATTACTTAAGGAAGTGGCCCTAGAAATAGTGGATGCATTGGTGGTCATTTTCCAATATTCTATAGATTCTGGATCAGTTCCTATGGATTGGAGGGTAGCTAATGTAACCCTACTTTTTAAAAAAGGAGGGAGAGAGAAAACAGGGAATTATAGACCGGTTAGCCTGACATCGGTAGTGGGGAAAATGTTGGAATCAATTATTAAAGACGTAATAGCAGCGCATTTGGAAAGCAGTGACAGGATCGGCCCAAGTCAGCATGAATTTATGAAGGGGAAATCATGCTTGACAAATCTTCTAGAATTTTTTGAGGATGTTACTAATGGAATGGATAAGGGAGAACCAGTGGATGTGGTGTATTTGGACTTTTTTGACAAGGTCGCACACAAGAGATTAGTGTGCAAAATTAAAGCACATGGTATTGGGGATAATGTATTGACGTGGATAGAGAACTGGTTGGCAGACAGGAAGCAAAGAGTAGGAATAAACGGGTCCTTTTCAGAATGGCAGGCAGTGACTAGTGGTGTACCGCAAGGTTCAGTGCTGGGCCCCCAGCTATTTACAATATACATTAATGACTTAGATGAAGGAATTGAATGAAATATCTCTAAGTTTGCAGATGACACGATGCTGGGTGGCAGTGTGAGCTGTGAGGAGGATGCTAAGAGGCTGCAGGGTGACTTGGACAGGTTAGGTGAGTGGGCAAATGCACGGCAGATGCAATATAATGTAGATAAATGTGAGGTTATCCACTTTGGTGGCAAAAACAGGGAGGCAGAATATTATATAAATGGTGACAGATTAGGAAAAGGGGAGGTGCAACGAGACCTGGGTGTCATGGTACATCAGTCATTGAAAGTTGGCATGCAGGTACAGCAGGCGGTGAAGAAGGCAAATGGCATGTTGGCCTTCATAGCGAAAGGATTTGAGTATAGGAGCAGGGAGGTCTTGCTGCAGTTGTACAGGCCTTGGTGAGGCCACACCTTGAATATTGTGTACAGTTTTGGTCTCCTAATCTGGGAAAGACATTCTTGCTATTGAGGAAGTGCAGCGAAGGTTCACCAGACTGATTCTTGGGATGTCAGGACTGATATATGAAAGACTGGATCGACTAGGCTTATCTTCACTGGAATTTAGAAGAATAAGAGGGGATCTCATAGAAACGTATAAAATTCTGACGGGATTGGATAGGTTAGATGGAGGAAGAATGTTCCCGATGTTGGGGAAGTCCAGAACCAGGGGTCACAGTCTAAGGATAAGTGGTAAGCCATTTAGGACCGAGATGAGGAGAAACTTCTTCACTCAGAGAATTGTGAACCTGTGCAATTCTCTACCACAGAAAGTTGTTGAGGCCAGTTCGTTAGATATATTCAAAAGGGAGTTAGATGTGGCCCTTACAGCTAATGGGATCAAGGGGTATGGAGAGAAAGCAGGAATGGGGTACTGAAGTTGCATGATCAGCCATGATCTTATTAAATGGTGGAGCAGGCTCAAGGGGCCAAGTGGCCTACTCCTGCTCCTATTTCTTATGTTCTTATATGATAGCTTTTTTCTGTGTCTCAATGCGTATTGTTACTTTGTGCATACACTCGACTAGACTAGTAATTAATATAAGTGGAGAAAAAGTACTGGAGTAACTAATGGGACTAAAAGCCGACAAATCCAGAGGCCCTGATGGCCTACATCCTCGGATTCTAAAAGAGGTGGCAGAGATAGTTGATGCATTGGTTTTAATCTTTCAAAATTTCCTAGATTCTGGAATAGTCCCAGCACATTGGAAGGTAGCAAATGTAACACCGCTATTCAAGAAAGGAGGGAGAGATAAAACAAGGAACTACATCCAGTTAGCCTGACATTAGTCATTGGGAAAATGCTGGAATCCATTGTTAAGGAAGTGGTATCGGGGCACTTAGAAAATCATAACATGATTAGGCAGAGTCAACATGGTTTTATGAAAGGAAAATCGGTTTTGACAAATTTATTAGAGTTTTTTTGAGGATGTAACTAGCAGGGTAGATAAAGGGGAACCAGTGGATGTCGTATATTTGGATTTCCAAAAGGCATTCAATAAGGTGCCACATAAAAGGTTATTACACAAGATAAGGGCTCATGGGGTTTGAGGTAATATATTAGCACGTATAGCGGATTGGTTAACAGACAGAAAACAACGAGTAGGAATAAACGGTAATTTTTAGGTTGGCAGGCTGTAACTAGTGGGATACTGCAAGGATCATCGCTGGGGCCTCAGCTATTTACAATCTATATTGATGACCTAGATGAAGGGACCGAGTGTAATGTATCCAAGTTTGCTGACGATACAAAGCTAGGTGGGATAGTAAGCTGTGAGGAGAACACAAAGCATCTGCAGAAGGATATAGATAGATTAAGTGGGTGGGCAGTAAGGTGGCAGATGGAGTGTAATATAAGGAAATGTGAGGCTTTTCACTTTGGTAGGAAGAATTGAAAAACAGAATATTTTTTAAATGATGAAATTTTTAAATGTTGGTGTTCAGAGAGATTTGGATGTCCTCGTGCAAGAAACACAGAAAGCTAACATGCAGGTACAGCAAGCAATAAGGAAGGTGAATGGCATGTTGACCTTTATTGCAAGGGGGTTGGAGTATAAGACGAAGGAAGTCCTTCTACAATTGTACAAGGCCTTGGTGAGACCACACCTGGAGTACTGTGCACAGCTTTGGTCTCCTTATCTAAGGAAAGGATATACTTGCCTTGGAGATGGTGCAACAAAGGTTCACTGGATTGATTCCTGGGATAAGAGGGCTGTACCATGATGAGAGATTGTGTAGAATGGGCCTATACTCTCAAGTTTAGAAGAATGGGAGGTGATCTCATTGAAACATACAAGATTCTGAAGGGGATTGACAGGTTAGATGCTGAGAGGTTGTGTTCCCTGGCTGGAGTGTCTCGAATTCCAGAACTGCGTGTCTCAGGATAAGAGGTAGGCCATTTAAGACCAAGATGAGGAGGAGTTTCTTCACTGAGGTTGTGAATCTTGAATTATCTGCCCCAGACGGCTATGGCTGCTGAGTCTTTGAATATATTCAAGGTTGAGATAGATAGATTTTCGGACTCGAGGAATCAAGGGATAGGGAGACTGGGCGGGAAAATGTTGAGGTTGATGATCAGCCATGATCTTACTGAATGGGGGAGCAGGCTCAAAGGGCCATATGGCCTACTCTTGCTCCTATTTCTTATGTTCTCATGTTCTTCGACTGCTGTTCATTGCCTTATAAGGTCTGAGTAATATCTTTGCAGTATTCAATTACTTGTAAAATCGTGAGACCCTCAAATAACGGTAAACAGGAAGACTTTATTTGTTTAGCTGGATTATCAAAATTTGTGATTCAGTTAAGTAAATTAGTATCAAAATATAGGGGCTAAATTGGATAGCCCCTGAAAACGGGCGGTTAACCTGCGTCAACTTCGTGCTGCTTGCTCATTTGAATGATTTCTGTGTCCAACGAGTGCTAACTGCGCTGTTGATTGGCTGGGTGCATCAGCAGGAGACCAATATCGTGAGTGCTTAGCACCACTTAAACCTAGCATGCACTGCTTGAAGCTAAGCTGTGCATTGTGGCTGGAACAGGTGCTGGGGAGTCATGGTTGAAGACCTAGAAAAGAGTGAGGAAAGGCACAACGAGAGAGAACTGGTTCAAAGGTTTTCGGATGCTGAATCGGAGTTTCTTGGTGAAGATGGAAAGGAAGCGAGATGTCGTGTATCCGCAGAGGGAAGGAGGCCTTCCAGACACAGTCAAAAGACAATGGGAGTAGATAGCCGTAGAAGTCAGTGCCAGGAGTCAAACCGTAAGGACCTCGATGCAGTGATGCAAGAAGTTCAATTATCTCATGTGTGGTCACGGTCAGTGAACGCATCTTCAAATGCCATATCCTACCACTGCAGCAGTAGCCTCAACCACTGCTCCAATCACCACATCCCTATCACTCACCAATCAACAACTTTGGTTTGCCGTGGTGGCTCAAATGCATTTGGCACAGCGGACTGCCGCAGAATGAAGACATCATGATTGCTGTCAGGATACAGGGTATTGACCTACATAATTCGCTGCTTATGGTCACACACCAGCTGGTTCTGGTATAGGGCAAAGTTGACATGTGGCACCCGCAAAACAATGTGCATGCAGTCATTGGTGCTCTGCACCATGGGAAAGCCTGCAGTCTTAGCCCAACCACGTGCTCACACCACCTGCTTGTCTCTGGCAAGAGAGAGTTAAATGTAGTCAGCTCTCTTTGAATAGAGAGCCTCAGTGACCTCCCTTACACAACAGTGGACATAAATTTGCAAGATGTTGCACATATCTTTAGCTCAAGCCTGGAAGGAGCCAGACGCATAAACATTAATGGCCACGGTCACCTTCACAGCCACTGGCAATGCGATCCTTGGCCTGCTCTGTTGTTGGAGTTGTGTCTGTGGCAGATTTCAGTGAGGACGTCCTTACTGAAGCGCACATGTCTCACACATTGTTCCTTGCTGAGGTTCAGATGGGGGAATTATATCATCCTGGGTGGATATGGGCTACTGCTGAGAGCCCTTCTCCCCCCTCCTCCTCATCACCCTCCTCCTCCCTCATCCAGCAGCTTGTCCTGCTCTGTGTGGCGCCTGTTCATTCTCCAAATCATCCTGTATTCCAAGGGTTATTCCTACTATTTCCCTCATGTCTGGGAGCAACTGGTTTGTGCCGATGTCTTGAAGTCAAGAAAAAAAACTTCAGCATGTGCCATACCACTCCCTGTAGTCTTTTGCAACCTTAACCAAGGATAGAAAGCACCAAACACTTGTAGAATCATAGCAACAACCAGAAGAAAACCAACCAGCAACTAACCTGCAAGCAGTTGATGATCCCTTTAAATAGCATTGATGGGGTGTCCTTCCTTCTGCTGAACGTGGGTGCAACGTTATGAGAGGTCGTTGGCTCGAGCATTGAGCTCCAAAATGGCACCATCAGTGTCAAATCAGCGTGCGACTTCATGATCTGCCTGCTCTGCATACTTCTGGTGGGCGTTCACTGCGTGCATGCACTGATGCCTGCACCAATATGGCAATGCGCCCCACAAGCTGACGCCATTTTGGAGCTTTGAGGGCACTTGTAGTGTACTGGACACTAACAAGCCTAATTTCTCACTGAGTATCTTTACAGCACAGGGTAAATGTTTGACACTCAAGCCCGAGTATGCATTGTTTTAGTATTTTTCCCTTTTTAATGAGATGATGTAATTCAGGAGGTTTCAGATTGCTATCTTGGATCTTCATCAACTGTGCAGAATTCAGATTATTATGTGAGAAGTAATATTTTATTACTGCATTCTTGCTTTATGGTATGAATGTAGTCCTAAAGGGAATGGTGTCGAATGTTGCAGATAAGATCATAGAATCAAGTGCCTTTGCCAACTGTTTGAAAGGGCTATCCAATTATCCCACTCTTCTCTTTCCCCATAGCCCTGCAGATTTTTCCCCTTCAAGTATTTATACAATTCCCCTTTGAAAGTTGCAAAACTATATAGTGTGAAGGCCAATACTGCACGAATTACTCTTATTAAGGTTTGATATAGTCTCATTACTTCCTGACTTTTATATTTATACCTGGTAAAACTTAGAATTACATTAGCATTTTATAGGAAGGATATTTGGGCTTTAGAGGGTAGAATGTAAATTCTCTCGGCTGCTCCCTGGTATCATCTACACATTGTATATATTCATATACAAGACTGGAAACTTAGGTACTTGAGGATATGTCATTTGTGATACAGGTTGAGTGTCCAAAATCCAGAGTTTCGAAATCCGGAAAATGAATGCGGACATTTTTTTGGACATTTTTTTTAAACCGAATTAACCGTTGAAAAAGAATTTTAAAATAAAAAAGATAACTTACCTTTTTTTTCAGGTCTTCAACGCAGATTTTTCCTGTCTACCGACCCCTGACCCGGAACCCCCAACCCCTGACCCTCAGCCGACACTGCTGAACCCCGAACCGTCGAGGCCTCTCCTGGCGCTGCTGCCTGACGGACTCTCCAGGCCCCGCCGGTCGCCTGCTCCTTACCTCGGCCCGACGCTCGTACCCTCGCCGCTCCTTACCTTACCTCGGCCCGACGCTCTTTACCTCCTCCTCCCCCCCACCCCCCTTACCTCGGCCTGGGCGTTTCCAGTTTCGGGATGTTGAAAAGACTTCTGAAATCCGGAAATACCCAAACCCTCTGCTCGGGCGTTTCGGGACATCGGAAAGACATTCCGAAATCTGGAAATATCTGAAATCTGGAACGGCCTTAGTCCCGAGGTTTCCGGATTTCGGATGCTCCACCTGTCGATGTTATTGTAGCTCACTGTTTTTGGCCCACTCTTGCTCTCTTGTCTATTCTGTACTCTTCCTGTTCTCGCATTCCTTTTTTTGACTGGAACATTTGTTCTATACATAAGTATACGAAGGATAAGGCTCTCTGATGGCTTAAATCCTTAAAGCAAGAAGTAACTCTCTTAACTATCAGAGTCATATTAGATTTGATCCACTGTCTCCTCTACTAACTTGAGGATGGTAGTTTGAGCACTACAATCTGCATTCACATCTCTTGGTTAGGGAATGGAAAATAAGCCAGGATTTTTACATGTACTTGCAACTCTCCTGTGCACTTCTTAAGTGCCCATTCTTAATCAGTGAGCCTAGTCAGTTATTATCAGCAAGCTATGCAATTGTGCAGAGCATCATAACCAAGCCAAATCATCATCTCCCCCCGCCCCCCCCCCCCAACCCCACCTTCCACTTGCATGCTTCTCAGCAGAATTGAAAGCAGGAGCAAGAGCCCTGTCCGATCTCTCCATCAGACCTTCAGCTCTTTTCACCATGCCCCCCACCATTCCCGTTTCATAGTAACATAGAAATTTACAGCGCATACAGCGCAGAAGGAGGCCATTTCGGCCCGTCGTGTCTGCACCGGCCGACAAAGAGCCACATGGCCCTCGGTCAACAGCCCTAAAGTTTACATATAAACCTATGAACAATGGCGGAAAAGTAAAGAGCACCCAACCCAACCAGTCCGCCTCACACAACTGCAACATTCTACACTCCACCCCAACCGGAGCCTTGTGATCTCCTGGGAGAGGCAAAAACCAGATTAAAAACCCAGGCCAATTGGGGGAAAAAAAATCTGGGAAAATTTCCCTCTGACTCATCCAGGCGATTGAAACTAGTCCAGATGATCACACTGGCCATATTCTATTCCCTGCAGTACTTACCATCATATCTATGCCGTCCAACCAAAGATCATCCAGTCTAATCCCAATTACCAGTTCTAGGTCCCTAACCCTGCAGGTTACGGCACTTTGTGTCCATCCAACCATCTCTTAAAAGTGGTGAGGGTTTCTGCATCCACCACCCTTCCAGGTAGTGAGTTCCAGATCCCCACAACCCTCTGCGTAAAGAACCCTCCCCCCCCCCCCCTCAAATCCCCTCTAAACCTTCCACCAACTACCTTAAAACTATGCCCCCTTGTAATAGACCCCTCCACCCATGGAAATAAACCCTTGCTATCCACTATATCCAGGCCCCTCAATATTTTGTACACCTCAATGAGGTCTCCTCTCAACCTTCTCTGTTCCAATGAGAACAAACTCAGCCTATCCAATCTGTCCTCATAACTAAGATTCTCCATTCCAGGCAGCATCCTAGTAAATCTCTTCTGCACCCTCTCTAGTGCAATCATGTCCTTCCTATAATACGGCGACCAGAACTGCACGTGGGCAGCTTGTGGCCTAACCCCAAAGTATTTTACAATTTAAGGATAGCCTCCCTGCTCTTATATTCTATGCCTTGGCCAAAAGCTCAAGAGTGCTGATCCCAATTACTTGTTTTCTGTTTGGGACCATCTGAATTTTCCAAAACTTTTTAAAGATGATGTTTATGAAAGTTAAGATTAGGAACATTTATTATATAAAAAAGCTAAAGAAAGGACCTAACCTATAATTCTTTAAGAATCCTCTAATCTTACCGAATTAATTAAAATTTTATTTGCAGAGTTTGATGCACGCCATGAAGGAGCCAAAAGAAACAGGCCAGACTGCTTGTGACTTTAAGCACTCACAAGACAAAAGAATGAACCAGCATCTACATCTTGCCACAGAATCTCAGACTTCACATCCATTCCAATCCCAGCAGAAACAGCCTCCGGTTTTGTCGCAACTTTCCCTCATTTTCCAGAGCTCTCACACAAATGACGAGTCTGGTAAAAAGCACCAGAGTGTCATTCAGTCCACGGGACTAACAGTTGGGATGAAACCTGTGCCTTTGGTCAATCAGGGAAGGAAAGAATCTTCTCCAAAACCAGCTGGTGCTTTGCCTGAACTTCTCAAGGCAGGGAATATATGTGCTTCTGAAGAACTGGGGTCACCACATGATCTTCGTTTGAAGCAGGCAAGTTGACTTAATAATTTCACTCATGGTGGTTTGAGTTTATAAAACTGAAAAATCTAGGCACTGGGCCAAAGCTCATTATTCAGGCCACCAGCAACTTTGAACAGAGTAGGAGAGAAGATGTGGTAACTTGAGATGTAGTTGATCAGGTGATGGAAAGCTTGAATTTTAAAAGCTTTTGATTGTAAGTTCAGAGCTACATAATCTAATTTTTAGTTGGTGAATAGGGATGCTTGGTTTGGAAGTCTGAGGGTTTTGCTTTTCATTTTAAATTGTTTTCTAAGTGTTGCATTATTGGCAAATAATCTTTTTGCGTCCTTTTCATTTGCCTTTAAGTGAAACTTTTACAACTATTTTTGGAGCAGCTGAAACCGTTACACCAGAATAATCAACACAGTTTTGTTAGTTTATCTTTACAAAGAGAGGATAGAGTGTCATCAGACAGATTAAAAATATTTATCTTGTACACACTCATCCAATCCTGCCCCCTCCCACAAAGCCTGGTGGGTCTGTCAAAGTCCATTTTTATGATTCAGGCACACCAGCTGTTGTAGTGGTTTAAGTAGATTTTCTCCCTCTGATATTTTCTTTCCTTCATGTTGCTTGTACTTGATGTGCATTACCAGGCTGTAGACATCTTGAAGACATTGGTCCGTAATTTGCGGTCAGCGGTGAAGCAAAGACCCCAAAGTAAGCTTCGCATAAAGATCTCTCAATCTCTGTGGCAAGAAGTTCAGCTTTTCTAACGTGCAGTTGAGATCAGTGCAGTTTAGTGGGAAATCCCAGAACACGATCTGCTGTTGACGTCAACAAGCAGCCAAACACAATGCAGAATTCTCATAGACTGAGAACCAGGAAGTGAGCAAGGTCCTTTGATTCGAACTTTAAAAAAATGTTAGCAAGCAAAACAAAGATTGGGGCTCTCGTATGGAGAAAAGGTAAACCTGAAATGAAGATAAACAAACTTTAAAAAATATATTAATTTTTTTTAAGTTGCTTAAAAATGTTAATATTTTATTAAAATAAATACATTTGACGCTGCACAAAATTAAAATTAGTTTTTCAGGGCCATAATGTTTGTTTAGCAGTCAATACGCTGTTAAAACCCCAGCTACACCTAATCCAAAAGGATCTAACTTTTAATAGGATATTTAACAGCGATATCCTCCTTAGGCAGTACCCCGGAGTCGAGAATGACTTGGTTCCATACTAATGAGTTCTAAGGTAACTGATGAGATCAATGCAGGATCTACAGTCTCTGTCACAGGTGGAGCAGGTTGAAGGGACGGGTGCTTGGAGTGCTTGGGTTGCCATGCGCTCCTTCCGCAGTTTGTGCTTGGCTTCCATGTGCACCCGACGAAAAGACTTGAAGTGTTCAGCGCCTTCTCGGATGCTTCTCCTCCACTTTGAGCGGTCTTGGGCCAGGGATTCCCAATTGTCATTGAGGATGTTGCACTTTTTCGAGGAGGATTTGAGGGTGGCCTCCTGGGGCTCGCTTGCTGTGTTGGAGCTTGAAGTAGAGTGCTTGTTTCGGGTGTCTAGCGTCGGGCATGCGGACAATGTGGCCCATCCATCGGAGCAGGTCGAGCGTGGTCGATGCTGGGGATGTTGGCCTGAGCAAAAACATTGATGTTGGTGCGCCTATCCTGCCAATGGATTTGCAGGATTTTACGAAGGCAGCGTTGGTGGTACTTCTCCAGTGCTTTGAGGTGCCTACTGTATATAGTCCATGTCTCTGAAGTGTATAGGAGGGAGGCTATCACGACTGCTCTGTAGACCATGAGCTTGGTGCCGGGTTTGAGATCCTGGTCTTCGAACACTCTCTTCCTAAGACGACCAAAGGCTGCACTGGCACACTGAAGGCGGTGTTGAACTTCGTCATCGATGTCTGTCCTTGTTGACGGTAGGCTCCAAAGGTATGGAAAGTGCCCCGGAAGAGCCAAAGTTTTCATCGACTTCCCTGATTACATTGATTGCCTGTCAGGAATTTGGGTGGGGGTTTCCGCCACAGCACAGCCAGTGTTGGAGCAGTGAATGACTGACCGTAACTTCAGGATTTCCGTGTTAGAGCATGCACTAAATCCTGATGTTGCGATCAGTTTCAAAGGGGTAACTCACTGCAAATTCCGGGCCATTGTTTTAGTAGTAATGCGTATAGATCTTTGACCCACTATTGAGTTGAATATATTAGTCTCTTGCCTTCGCGTTTACATCTATTTTAAAGGTCTCATCCTTAATGTGACTCCTATATTTATAAAATGTACAGCTATGCATCTACTTTGTAACCTAATGGAAATTTCTTGTATTCATTGGGGCTAATTTTATAAATGCCTACTTTTAACTGGGTACCTTGCCCCACCAGGAGCATGTATGAAGAAATCGCACCTGCGATTTCCAGTATGGTTCCGTTGTGGGCAAGGTTCCCCACCTTGTGTGCTTTCATAAAATTGGTATTGTAGTTTCTATTTTGAAACTATTGCAAGTGCAGCTAGTAATATTTAAGTGAAATAAAACCGGAGAGGTATGCAGCTACTCACTAAAATGATGAGCAAGTAACAGTTCTGTCTTGACAGCACTCTTCATAAATGTTTGCATATTGTTTTTGGCTTGTATTGTCTTCATTCTATTGAACATTTTACTCCTAGTTGTTAATTCAATATTATATTCTATTTACAGGAACTATTTAAGCAATCATTTCCAGCACAATTAAAGAAACAACAAGAACAGTACAAGGCCCAGAAGAAGGCAGCAGCAGGTGGTCTCAAGAGCTTCCAGACCCCTTTGTCTAGTCCGAAATCTGCTGCTAGTTCACCAGCACACCAGAAGCTGCCTACAGTTGATGGTAACCAGTTAAGCCCCTTGATAACAAGTGCACTTGTAGCACAGCAGCAACCTAATGGGGTAATTCAGAGTGTCATTCAGGAAGCTCCTTTAGCACTTACGACCAAATCTAGAATCCAAATTAAGAATGCTGATAAAGTAGTTACAAACTCTGGTAGCACTACATCCTTTCCACCACTTCCCCCGGGTTCTAATTTGAAGAATCATTCCAGCAATCATGTGACACCAGTTCGACGTTCTACCTCTCCTGTATTATCCCAGAATTCTGCTAAAGATAAATCAGTGAGCATTAAAATCACTGCAGCTGTCCAGCAACAACATCAGCATCATTCTACCCAATCTTTGGCTGATCATTTCAGAGGGATCGATTCTGATGTTCCAAGTAGCAAGGATTCTGATCTGTCAAATGAAGAGGAAGATGACGATGATGACGATGATGATGAAGAAGATGATGAAGAAGATTCTGATAGTCAATCAGGTTGGAATTGATATTAATGTATTTAAATCTTAACTGATTTTAAATGGAGGTTTTCTACCAAATGTAGGGGGTGAATTACAGATTGGTCGACAGCCCAAACAGGCGATAGCAAATCGGCAGCCTGTTTTGCACACTGCCTGATCTTCCTTCCTATGGAAGTCAGTAGAAAAGAAAATCTGGTGGAGTATTAAGCAGGCTGCTGATTTGTTATTACCCGTTTTGTGCTACTGCCCAAGACAAATTTCACCCCCATAGTGTTCACAGCCTAATGGTTTCTAGACCTCCATTTGCAATCAAACAACAAATTCTACTTAATATTTTTCCACACACAAAATGCATTCTATTTGTATCAATATATTTTTCAAATATAATATCAATTTAATAAGAACAGATCCTGTTACAGAACGTTATTTAATTCCTCACCATCCAGTACCTTACTTCTGAATATGTTTTTTAAAATCAAATCACTGCAATCTCTTGATTGCTGCAAATTATTTTCATAAACATCAGTAAACCAATTAAGTATTATGATACGTATCAGAAAACAATTAAAAAAAAAAATCTTTTGCTCAGATGATAAGTTGGTGCAGAACTATTTTGATGCTATGATAGTCAATTTCCTTTAAGTCTCTTAAGGAGAATTTTACATGGTACAAGTGACATTTAGTGCTGCATAGGATTATTTTTATTACTCTTCTCTTCCCTTTCCTCATCACCCAATGAAGCAGATATATATGGCTGAAATCAACATTTCTTTAGAGCTTTAAACTATTAAGGGGAGGATGTGTTGTAACAAGATAGATAATTAATAGCACAAGTAGAGATAAATGGGTTTGATCTAGTAGCTATTACTGAGATGTAGTTGCAAGGTGACCAAGATTGGGAACTAAATATCACAGGGTACTTGACTTTTTTAGAAAAGATAGGCAAAATGAAAAGGAGGTGGGGTAGTCCTGATACTAAAGGATGAGATAAAGGCAGTAGGGAGAAAAGATTTTAGCCCAGAAAATCAGGATGCAGAATCAGTATGGGTGGAGCTAAGAATAACAAAGGGCAGAAAACACTGGTGGAAGTAATTTATAGTCCCCTTAATAGTAATCATAGTGTTCGACAGAGCATAAATCCGGAAATTAGAGGATCATGTAATGAGGGTAATGCAATAATCTTGGAGGACTTTACTCTTCATATAGACTGGGCAAACCAAATTGGCAAAGGTAGCTTGAATGACGAGTTCAAGAAATACATTCGAACCAGTTTTCTGGAACAATATATCGAGGAACCAACTAGAACAGGCTATTTTAGATCCAGTAAACGATCCTCTGGGGAAGAATGATCATATTATGAGAGAATTTCATGTTAAATTTGAGAGTGATGTGGTTAAGTCCAAAACTAGGTCTTAAAATTTAAACAAAGCCAATTATGGAGGTATAAAGGGCGAGTTGGCTGAGGTAGATTGGGAAATTCAATTCAAAGATATGACTGGTAGATAAGTAATGGCAAACATTTAAAGAATATACATTCCTTTGAAGAATAAAAACGTCACTGGAAACGTGGTACAGCTTTGGCTAATTAGAGAAGTTAAGGATGTTTTAGCTTAAAAGAAGCAGCTTACAATGTTGCCAAAAATAGTCATAAGCCTGAGGATTGGGAGGGTTTTAAAAATCAGCAAAGGATGACCAAGAAATTTATAAAGAAGGAGTAAATAGAATACGAGGGTAAATTAGCAAGAAATCATCATCAGAGGCAGTCCCTCGGAATCGAGGGAGACTTGCTTCCACTCCTGAAGTGAGTTCTTCAGTGGCTGTACAGTCCAATACGAGAGCCACAGATTCTGTCACAGGTGGGACAGACATTCGCCGAGGGAAGGGTTGGGTGGGACTGGTTTGCCGCACGCTGCTTGTGCCTGACCTCTTCGCTCTCGGTGTTGAGATTCGAAGAGCTCAACGCCCTCCAGGATGCACTTTCTCCACCTAGGGCGGTCTTTGGCCAGGGACTCCCAGGTATTAGTGGTGATGTCGCACTTTACCAGGGAGGCTTTAACGGTGTCCTTGTAACGTTTCCGCTGCCCACCTTTGGCTCGTTTGCCTTGAAGTAGCTCCGCATAGAGCATTTGCTTAGGGAGTCTTGTGTTTGGCATGCGAAATATGTAGCCTGCCCAGCGAAGCTGATCGAGTATGGTCAGTGCTTCAATGCTGGGGATATTAGTCTGGACAAGGACACTAATGTTGTTGGTGTGCCTGTCCTCCAAGGGATTTGCAGGATCTTGCAGAAATATCGTTGGTGATATATCTCCAGCGACTTGAGGTGTCTTCTGCACATTGTCTATGCCTCTGATCCATATAGGAGGGCGGATATTACTACAGCCCTGTAGACCATGAGCTTGGTGGCAGATCTGAGAGCCTGGCCTTCGAACATTCTTTTCCTCAGGCGGCTGAAGGCTGCGCTGGCGCACTGGCGGCGGTGTTGAATCTCTGCATCAATGTCTGCTTTTGTTGACAAGAGGCTCCCAAGGTATGGGAAATGGTCCACGTTGTCGAGGGCCGGGCCGTGAATCTAGCAAGAAATAAAAAGGAAGAGATTAGTAAAAGTAAACCTGGGTCCCTTAGAGGCAGAGATAGGAGAAAATGAGTAGGATGGGCCTATACTCTCTGGAGTTTAGAAGAATGAGAAGTGAATTAATTGAAACATATAACATCCTTAGAGGGCTTGACAGGGTAGATGCTGAGAAGCCATTTCCTCTGGGTGGAGAGTTTAGAACTAGGGGTCATAGTCTCAGGATAAAGGGGTCTGACATTTAGGACCGAGATGAGGAGAAATTTCTTCACTCAGGATCGTGAATCTTTGGAATTCTCTACCCTTGAGGGTTATGAACGTTTAGTCGATGAGTATATTCAAGACTGAGATAGATTTCTGGGCACTAAGGGAATCAACGACTATGGAATCGGGCAGGAAAGTGTCGAAGTTCAGCCATGATCTTATTGTATGGCAGAGCAGGCTCAATGGGCCATGTGGCCTAATGCTGCTCCATTTCTTATGGACTTGTGTTTCATTCTTGTTACTTTCTAGTACTTAAAAAATATAAGGAGATTCTGGTTAATAATGAATTCCCTATAAAAGTCCAGTCCTATCCTCCCCTAATGTCCATATATGTGCATTTCCAGCAGCTGACACTAACGATCAGGAGCAAGACTCTGACAAGATAATTTTTCTCATCTCCCCCACTCGTGGGTGTGCTGCCTGTCAGGAGGCATTTATTGCAACTCTGAGCTGGCATTTTAAAAGAAATCTTGCACTACCTACTTTTTAGCACAAACAATCTTACAAGTTACGGAACAATGTTGGTATTTGGCTTTTTTGCTCATGTGTCAGGAATGTTTGACTGTCAGTATAAAGCTATCCCGCACCTGACTGTGATTTTACATGGTCAAGTCAGATGAATAATTAACATAAGCTCCCAGCACAGCATCGGCCTTGTGCCAGCAAACTGGCCTAATGTGTTATTTGTGAAAAATGTGGCTAGCAGATAAATTTGAACAGATATGTCCATATAAGAGTAAGTGGCTGCATATATGGGCACATATTGGGCCCAAGTTTCCACAAGAAAAAAAACGGCGCCCCTCCGAGCTGGGCGCCCGATTTTCGCGCCTAAAACGGCGCCTAAAAAAATCCTCGGTATTCTCCACCTACTTACAGGTCCTCTGGCCCTCGGCGCAGCCAGCACGAGCTGTGGGGGGGGGGGCGGAGCCAGGTCCTTGCGCTGAAAACAGTGCCAGGACCTCTGCACATGCGCGCTACAATCGGCACACAAGTGCAGTAGCTCCAGGCGCCGAACTGTGTGGGAGGGGCCCGAAGCACGCAGCCCCTAGCCCTGGCCGAATGGCCTCACTGGAGCTGCGTGAATAAGGCTCCTCCCACGGCCAGCTCCTGCTCCCCGCCCCCGACCGGACCCGACACCCGCTCCCCCCCCGCCTCCGGACCAGACCCGACACCCACTCCCCCTGCGTCCGGACCAGACCCGACACCCGCTCCCCCCCCCCCCCTCCCCGCCGACCAGACCCGACCTGACACCCGCTCCCCCACCCCCTCTCTCCCTCCCCCTCTCTCTCTCTCCCTCCCCCTCTCTCTCTCTCTCCCTCCCCCTCCCTCTCTCTCCCTCCCTCCCCCTCCCTCTCCCTCCCTCCCCCTCTCTCTCTCTCTCCCTCCCTCCCCCTCTCTCTCTCCCTCTCCCCCTCTCTCTCTCTCTCTCTCTCCCTCCCTCCCTCTCTCTCTCTCTCTCTCTCTCTCTCCCTCCCCCCCTCTCTCTCTCCCTCCCCCTCCCTCCCGCTCAGCGACACGAATGGCTGCAGAATTCTCCCTGGCTGAAGCACTTTCACACAGGTAGGAAGATGGTTTATTTAATCTTTTCTTGGCTTATAAATGTTTATTCAGGTTGGATTTATTTGTATAATATTTGTAGAAGTATAAATAATGATTTATTGTCGAATTTAATGAGTTCCCTTCCCCCCCCCACCTCGTTCTGGACGCCTAATTTGTAACCTGCGCCTGATTTTTTAAAGTTTAGAACAGGTTTTTTCAGTTCTACAAAAATCTTCACTGGCTCCATTCTACTTTAGTTTGGAGTACATTTTCACTGTGGACACGCCCCCTTTTGAAGAAAAAATTCTGTTCTAAAGTAGAACTGTTCTACCTGACTAGAACTGCAGAAAAAAAAATGTGGAGAATTGCGATTTCTAAAATAGTCCATTCTTCACCAGTTGCTCCTAAAAAATCAAGCGCAAATCATGTGGAAACTTGGGCCCATTATGTCAGCATTTATAACGTTTCAAAATTAGTTTAAAATTGTTAGCTTTTTCCAATACTGTGAGGGCTAAGAAAGAATGTAGGCAAAAATTAAATGAAAGGAAATCCAATATATAGCTACTAAATGGAGTCTGTTGGCAAGTGATCCCCTGTTTGATGGCTGAAAAAGTGGACATGTTGCTGTATGAGATAGGTGTGATGAGCATTGTCCTATTTGGTATTCTGGGGCATCCTCTCCAAAGGATTGCCTGTCTGGAAATCGCAGCCAGATACAATGGTCTGTATAATACAAAAGTGCCTTCAGTGATGCTTTGCACTCTTGAGAACCTTGCCATCGAGCTGATGTTGCCTTTCCACAGTGAGAGTGTTGTTACTTGCAAACAAAGCTTCTATTACTTCCTTGATGTAACGTTTGACAGCTGTTGCATTTTTGGATTTTTAGATCTTCCCATGGCATCAGTACTACTGACTACTCTCGTAAATGGACCTCGTGTACCTTGTGATCGGAATGTGCCTTTTCCTACCCAATATCTTTCTAAATGTAGCAAGAACTGGGGTCAATCAGAGAAAACTCTCCACCCCAGCTTAATTAACTATATTGCATGCTGCCATGCGATCTCCTCAACTTCAGAAGGCAGAAGAATTCACACTCCCAGATCGCAGCTCAGATTATGAACCAATAGACTAATTTATTGAACATTAAACCAGTAAATGAATAGTACTCAGTACAAACCATACATTCATAGTAGTTACAAAGGTTAATATTCTTCTCAATGTTAAAACAGCAGACATTTTACCTCCACTAACCCTTAACCTTAAACTGACCTTGACAAATGTTTGCTTCCTTCATTACCAGAGTCCGCTAACGACTGAGCGCAAGCAGCCAAATGTAAACTCCGATGGGCTCAATTTTCCCCAGTGTTCTACGCCCTTTTTTTGGCCTGAATTAAAATATCCAAGTTTCCCCAAAGATTGTGCACCAGCGTAACTTGGTTACAATTTTTTTAGGTTAACTTTTTTTTGCATAACCTGATGTCTGCGCCAGTTTTTCACATTTATGCAAGTTTGGCCAACTTACATTTTTCCTGGGATGGCGTATTTGACCACTCTCAAAAAAAACCTTCTGGGCACAAGAAAAACCAGCAGACATAAAAAAATCGGTGCAGAAAGACACCATTGTTTTTAGGCAAAGTTTTGGAGAGAGTCAAGAACACATTAAATATGCATCATCAAGCTTACTTTTTCCAAACTTGAAATGCAGAAAATGGAAGTTTAGTGCAATTGTTTAATTTTGGATTTTTTTCAAAGTGCCACGCCACCACTGAACGTCTCCAAACCGGGCTCGAGGGTCGGAGCGTCGGCCGGCAAAATTGCTCCCTCGCCCGGACAAAAGAAGCCCTGGTATGGTGGGGGCGGGGGTGGAAGCCGAACTGAAGGGATGAGAACCCTTACACTATGCAGCAGCATCAAATGAAGCCCGGGGGTGGTGGGCGGCGGAGGTGGGTGTTTGCCAAGCCCCTGTGTCTGGGCGAGAGAATGATTCTGCCAGCCGGCCCTCGAACCCGGTGAGGAGATGCTCGGCTGGTGGTGGGGAGGTACTCCTGTATGGCTCAGAGACATGGACCATGTACAGTAGACACCAAGTCGCTGGAAAAATATTACCAACGATGTCTCCGCAAGATCCTACAAATCCCCTGGGAGGACAGACGCACCAACATCAGCGTCCTCATCCAGGCTAACATCCCCAGCATTGAAGCATTGACCACACTCGATCAGCTCCGCTGGGCAGGCCACATAGTTCGCATGCCAGACACGAGACTCCCAAAACAAGTGCTCTATTCGGAGCTCCTGCACGGCAAACGAGCCAAAATATGGGCAGCAGAAACGTTACAAGGACATCCTCAAAGCCGCCCTGATAAAGTGCAACATCCCCACTGACACCTGGGAGTCACTGACCAAAGACCACCCTAAGTGGAGGAAATGCATCCAGGAGGGCACTGAGTACCTCGAGCCTCAACGCCGAGAGCATGCAGAAATCAAGCGCAGGCAGCGGAAAGAGCGTGCGGCAAACCAGTCCCACCCACCCCTTCCCTCAACGACTATCTGTCTCACCTGTGACAAAGTGTGTGGTTCTCATATTGAACTGTTCAGCCACCAAAGAACTCACTTCAGGAGTGGAAGCAAGTCTTTCTCGAGGGACTGCTATGATGATGATGGTACTTTGAAAAAAAATCTAAAATTAAAGAATTGCATTAGACTTCATTGACCCTAATATCCTCATTTGAATGGCAAGATTCCCGTTCTAAGTCAGCCTATTGCGCATGTGCAGACCTGGGTGTGGTCCATACTTGGGCGTCGATCTTGGGGAGAAAGTCAATCAAGAAGCTTGTCCTGCTGCTTTGGGCTTCTTGCAAAGGTACAATTTAATCAAAGGGTCAATACTTACAATGCCATACCTCGTGCAAGGCTTCTGCATGATGGTGCTGCGAAGGAAACGATTGATTCGACGTCCGGAACCTCAGAGCACGTATGATGATGGGCTGGAGGCCTTACCCACGTCGAGTATATCAAGACAGGCGTTCATACCCTCAGGCATCACCTGAGTGATGCAGACATTGTGAGAAGGCTGCGTTTCCGCAAAAGTTGTAACCGAGATCTGAGAGTTAGTAAAAAGCAGACCTGCAACCTAAAAGCATCAGGAGGACTGCTTTGTCAGTTGAAGTGAAGGTTACAGCTGCACTTTCATTCTATGCATCTGGATCATTCCAGGCCGCAACTGGGGATGTGTTTCTCAACATGCAACGCATATCTGCATTCGGCAGGTGAATGCTGCACTATATGCCCAGAGGAATGACTACATAAAGTTCCCCATGATCGCCCAGGCAATGCGTGACAGGGCTGTGGGCTTCTCCAGGATTGCTGGCTTCCCAAAGGTACAGGGCTGCATTGATTGTACCCACGTCGCCTTGCGAGCACTTTTGGAGGATTCCAAAATGTACAGGAACAGAAAAGGCTTTACTCCATTAATGTGCAGCTTGTGTGTGACAACATGCATCGCATAGTGTCAGTTGATGCAAGATACCTTGGGAGCAGCCATGATGCGTTCATTCTACGTGAGAGCGCTATATCTGCCATGTTTCAGCAGCAGCCAGAAGGGCCTCGCCATCTGGCTCATGACGCCCCTACACATAACCCGGACGGAAGCTGACCAGGAATACAACACGTTGCACATTGCGACGCGCAGCATAATAGAGAGGACCATTGGCATCTTGAAACAGCGTTTCCGGTGCCTGGACCACTCCGGAGGCTACTTGCAGTACTCCCCTGAGATTGTCAGTCAGTTCACTGTTGTCTGCTGCAAGCTGCATGCTGCATAACTTAGCCATCACAAGGCAGCAGCAGCTGGTGGTAGAAGACCTACCTGAGGTGAAAGTGGCTGATGATGAGGAGGAAGATGCAGATGACGAGGAGAAGGAGGACGAGGAAACCATGCAACTACCTGAACTCTGAGCACGATGACTGAGGAGGGCAGGCCGTCGTGTCCCTTTAATGATTGCTCGAGTCTTGCGCTAGCAGCTCATCCGTGAACTCTTTGTTGCCTGAAGGCTCAGCGGCAACTATTCCAAATAGGCCATGTTTCCAGTTTGGACCTGTTCCGTAATATTGTGTTGTGATAATGGAACAAATACTGGAAATTATTCTTCTTTAGTTCAAAAAGTTGTATTGATAATGGAACAAATAATGGAAATTATTCAGTTTTGAAACACTTGTTTGTACTTAACTTTAATAAACATATTCTTGTATCAAACTTTAAAGTTTTCAGTTAAGATCACTTTAAAAAAAAAACTTTAAGATCACTTACAAACTTTTAAACTTGTAAATTTACATAACTTACAAAAAACTTTTAATTTGAGAACAGCTACAACAGCAACCACAATAATAACAACAAAAACAGCAGCAAAGAAAGGCTGCACCCATCTCTCCTCCACCGTATTCTAAGACCGCCTGCTGCGCTTGGACTTGTTGACTCCACCCCTGTCCACAGGCGGTGGCGCAGCATTACTGGGGTTGGTACCAAGCTTATTCTTTCGAAAATCTCGGATAATGCGCACTTCTTGATGGGGGGAGGCAGGCGGTAATGTGGAAGGCCTGGGTTGGGCCTCTTCAGAGGCTAGTCTGGGCATTAGACTGGGAGTGGCAGTTGATTCTGTCGATGGGCACGGGGTCTGGGCATGTTCCCTTGTTGCAGCAGCTAACTCCGACATTCCCTCCCTCATGTTCACTGTCTGCGCATCAGCTACCTGTGACATTCCCTCCCTCATGTGCACCGACATTGTATCAGCTCCCTGCGACATTCACTCCCTCATGTTCCCAGACAGTGTTCCGATTTCTCGTGAGTGTTGTTACTTCTCCCGACAGTCCCGATACTTCATCACCCACCCCACTGATGGTGTCCAGGAGTGATCGTGTAAGGTCAATGCTCTCTGCACTCATTGCCATTTCTGAACCACATCTGTTAGATCCTGCACCACAGGAGAGTGCTGTCGAGCTCTCCTTCCCCTCCTCACCCTGGGTGCGGCTCACTGCACCCCACTGGGACCCACAGCCTCGGACGGTGGGGCCCTGGGTGTGCCTCGCTACATCCCACTGGGACCTGCAGCCTCGGACGGTGGGGCCCTGGGAGTGCCTCATGCACCCCACTGGATTCCCCAGCCTCTGACTGTGAGAAACCTTGGAACACCAACACTCGTACCGCTCAGGAAAGGGCCTGGCACCTCAATGGGCAGCACCTGCATCTCCTCCAGAAACAGCAGTGTGGGCTTCAACCATCGCCTCTTCCTCCCCCTCACCCCCGTGCTCTTGGTCTGGAAGTTGGGATTGGAAGATGTTCTCCTCTTCAGGCTCATCCGTGTCTGAATCATCTTCTGCATTGGCTTCAGCCTTGTCAGGGTTGGCCTCAAGTTCTGCAAAATATAACAGAACAGACAAATGGTTAGCAGCAGAAGAGGGGGCAGGGTGGCATGAGTAGGCTCACACAGCGCAGGCAGCAGGCTCATTTGAAGGATCACGATGAATGATAGCACATTGCATCAACTGAAGCGTAGCTGACGGAGACATCCCCATGAATTGAAGCATGTCTAGCCCGTGCAGTACTTAACATTTAGGAAAGCCAGACTCTGGAATGTGCAGGACTTACCCTCTCCCTCAAGTGTGGGCCCAGCTTGTGCAGTGGTGGTTGTTTTTCTCCAGACAGGACCCATCAAAGAAGCGACCCTCTCTTCCAAGGGTGTCACTGGGTGCAGATTTGCCGGGTTTCCTCCTGTTTGAGTTCTTTCCCTTTTGTTGTGTGCTACCTTCCTCTGCAAAGATGAAAATATAACTTTTTAGGGAGGGTGTCTTTCTGCTGGGTGGGACATATACAGATGGTCACATTTACAGTTGCAATTCAAGTGAATAAATGAAAATATCACATACTATCTATTTGACCAAGGTCCTGCCACTTCTTTCTGCACTGGCCTCCAGACCTCAGGGTGATCACCACTGCACAGTAATTGGTTGGGGGTGGAGCGTTGAATGTTTTGGTGCAAGGAGTGTCGCAGTTGTGTAGGGCGGACTGCTTGGGCTGGATGCTCTTTACCTTTCCGCCTTTGTTCATTTTTCATAGATTTATTTGTAACCTTCAGGGCTGCAGACCGAGGGCCATGTGGCTCTTTGTCGGCTGGCGTGGACACGATGGGCCGAAATGGCCTCCTTCTACGTTGTAGATTTTTATGTTTCTATCTTCTGCAAGTTGGTTCCAGCGTTTCTTCATTTCTTTTGGTGAAATTTTATGTGATCTCTGCTGGTGTCCAGCTCATGCCAACTAGCCTCAATTACAGTAACCAGTGCCTTCACTTTATCCTGTAAGAAATTCTTGGTCCTTGAGCCGTGTTGCATCTTTTATTGCAGCTCCGATTTTTCCACTGAGAGTTAAAGTTCTTACACACAACTGGCTCTTTAAAAATGGCAGAATGCAGACCAAGAGCTGTACTGGGCATACGCGCCCATATCATCATCATCGTAGGCTGTCCCTCGAAACGAGGATGACTTGCTTCCACGCCAAAGAAGGATGAGTTCACAGGTTTTTCAATGAAGGACCTAATATTCCAGGTCCTGAACTACATCCTTAAGGGTGGAAGATGCCCGTGTGTGGATTTTTTTAACGTGTGGTGACCGTTGCACACCAGCCACCACACGGGCTTGACAGAGCTTGGTCTTGGTCCAGTGGCAAGGGTTAACCAAGACGACTGGAGACCTGCTCTGCTGCACGGACCTAGTGTGCACACAAAAAAGTCTCTTTTTTTTGCGCATGCGCAGAAGGGGAGGCATCGTTTTTTTCAGCGCAGACAATGGGCTCCGTCCCCCCAAAAGCTAAAGGACAGGCTGTGCGGCGCCAATTTCAAAAAAATAGAATGGGGAAACTTGCTAGTTATTTTTTTGGAGTAGTCAGGGCCAAAAAAACGGGCATAACTCTTGCAGTATGCCAAAAAACGGCATTGGGAAAAATTGAGCCCTGTAGTTCCTTACTGCAGACTTGTCTGCCCAAGGGTCTAAAATGAATCATGACCATATCCCTCTTGTAAATAGGTATAGCTGTCAACCAAACCTATTAGTTTAAAAAGTTTCCCAGGATGTTAACCACATGAGATGCTTGAATTGAATGGACTGGCTTGACCCATTGATTAGTTCCAACCACTTGAATGACGTGAGATGGGTCCCCATCCAAGAACAATAGGAGCAATCAACCTATGCATAGGAAGGCCTTATCCTAACATGTGTAAATCAGCAGGTGTGGGATGTGTATTCTCTGCAGCCTGAGAAATTGATAGCAGTAACCAACTTTATTGCTGTATGTGCTATGACCAGCAAGAATGAATCTGATAAATAATCCATCATAGGCAAAACTGCTTCAAAATATCCATTCATCGGTGCCATCTTGGATTGATGAAAGGCTCTATTTTCATTAGTTCAGTATATGCATTTGAGTGCACTTCTTTGTGATGTAAGGTTTGGGGGCCCGAAATTCAACAGGCCCACTACTACCCAATTAATGCCCAGAAATACAAGTTTCGTCAAAAAAAAAACATAGATACAGCCCGGTGGTAAATTCATCAGCATTCGATACTCTCCATCTATATATTACCGCCCAAATACTGCCCAAAATGGAAGTTTCTTCATTAAGATCCGTTTACCACCAGACCTTAATACCATCCTGCAAAAGCGGGTCTTACTGGATCTTAAGTGGGCGGTATGGTCACAGAGCTGACGGGTATAATTACTTCACAGAAGTGTGACATGTTTGATATTACACAGATCTTTGTAGTTCTCCACAGTTTGATGTACTTTGAAATGGATTGGTTTTCTAGTATTTTCTAGTGTTAACCAATAATGCAGTTTGAATAGCAATATAACCACTGAATCTGGAAGTTGTGTGTGTGTTCACTAGAGTGATCTTATTTTATAAATGGTCTAATAAAGCCTTATTTAATCCTTTTATTAATCAGCTATAATAAAAATGTTATTAGTCTCTCTCTCTCCCTTCTTCCCCCCCCCCCCCCCCACGCCCCTCCCCCCCACAGCGATCGCTCTATTTCCCCTGCCCACAGCGATCTCTCTTTTTCCCCCCCTCCCCACCAACAGCAATCACTCTCTTCCCTTCCCTCCCCGCCCCCCCCCCCCACCACCCAGCAATCTCAGGTCGGCAGTCTCGTCGGTGCTTCTCGGGGAACAGAGCTTGACAGCCGTGCGCGCACGCACAACTCGGGAGCCGATGATTCCCGAGTCGGAAGGCCACTGCACTCCACTCCTGCTCCCGCCAAGAAAAGCGGGATGAATCTCCCGCCCACTCAGCCCCAGCGGTACAGGGCTGATCAAGCACCGCCCGGGTACCACCAAAAAACGGGAGGAACTTAGCTTTTGTTAATTTCGGCCCCCTTTTTTTAATCCTAATGTATCTTTCCAAATAATAGTTAGTTATTACACAATAAGATATAATTGTGTTCTCAAATTTATATACGTACCTGATAACAAATCAATTACACGTTAAAAGTATTAAAATTTACAGTTTTTCAGTGACTGTTTTAGTAAATCCCAGCTGAAACATGACTTATGTTTATTCAACTAAAATAACATGACGCTTCAATCACATCTTTTTGTGAGCTAAAGCATATGTACACTTCCCTCATGCAATGTATAGAAAACGTGAAGGAATTTAACATAACATTTTACTCACATTTTCAGTAATATACTGGAAAAGTAATTTAATCGCTCCAGAAATGCAATTTCTGTTTTATACATTTGCAAAGACGTAAAGTTCAAACTTCAAATTTAAATTGGCACTATTTATGGGTAGTGGCATGACTAACGACCTTAGATTAGTTGCATGCTACCCATGTTTTTTGGAATTATAGAATTTCTAAAATATTTAATTTATTATTTTCCACCAATTAGAGGCGGACAGTGACTCAGAGACAGAAACAGATGGATCTGATGATGAGGTTAAGGAACAAGACGAGAGCGAAACAGAGAACGAGAAAGAAGAAATTCCTCATAAATTCAACAAAGCTGCTCATTCAAGTCACACTTCTTCCAGTCATTCAGCCCACTCAACACCCATTAGCCTCCATGTATTGAAGACTCCAAAGTCAGCGCCTGGCTCATTGGCATCGGGATCTACGACGCTGACCTACACAGGGACCCCGTCGTCTTCATATGCACCATCTACACCATCTGGTAATATTAACTTTCTTTTTGCACCCTATTTTTCTGCCAGTTTTCCGCCCCCCCCCACCCCCCCCCCTCCCCTTTTTCCTGAAGACGACAATTCCTTGCTGGAATACATTTTCCCAGGGTGACAGGCGTCCTTCAGTACTGTTCCATTCTTTATGTTGGCTTAGACAATGGGTTGGTGGGCACTTCCACCGTGGCATGGGGGGATCTTGCGGAGACATTGTTAGTGGTATTTCTCCGGCGACTTGAGGTGTCTACTGTACATGGTCCATGTCTCTGAGCCATACAGGAGGGCAGGTATTACTACAGCCCTGTAGACCATGAGCTTGGTGGCTGTTTTGAGGGTCTGGTCTTCAAACACTCTTTTCCTCAGGCGACCGAAGGCTGCACTGGCGCACTGGAGGCGGTGTTGAATCTCGTCGTCAATGTCTGCTCTTGTTGATAAGAGGCTCCCGAGGTATGGGAAATGGTCTACGTTGTCCAGGGTCTCACCGTGGATCTTGATGACTGGGGGGCAGTGCTGTGCGGTGAGGACAGGCTGGTGGAGGACCTTTGTCTTACGGATGTTTAGCATGCAACAAATGGATCCAACAAATCTCCTGAGAGAACAGACGCACCAACATTAGCGTCCTCGTCCAGGCCACCATCCCCAGCATTGAAGCACTGACCACACTTGATCAGCTCCGCTGGGCAGGCCACATTGTCCGCATGCCAGTCACGAGACTCAAAAAGCAAGCGATCCACTCGGAACTCCTTCACGGCAAACATGGACAGAGGAAATGTTACAAGGACACCCTCAAAGCCTCCCTGATAAAGTGCAACATCCCCACTGACACCTGGGAGTCCACGGCCAAAGACCGCCCTAAATGGAGGAAGTGCATCCGGGAGGGCGCTGAGCACCTCGAGTCTCATCGCCGAGAGCATGCAGAAATCAAGAGCGTGTGGCAAAGCTGTCCCACCCACCCTTTCCCTCAACGACTATCTGTCCCACCTGTGACAGGGACTGTGGTTCTCGTATTGGACTGTTCCGCCAACTAAGAACTCATTTTAAGAGTGGAAGCAAGTCTTCCTCGATTCCGAGGGACTGCCTATGATGATGATGATTATGATGGCATGGGGGGGAAGCGGCAGCATCACAGCTAAAATCTGCCCCTGTCCTTCCTCATTTCCACATATGCACACTTCACATGGGGCTGCTGGACAACGATCAGGAGTGGTAAAGCTGGTCAATTTTTCACTTGCTAACCAGGGTAGCTGAGGCCAATTGTAGTATCCGTACTGCCACCTTGGCTGAAATCTGCTAATGCAGCACATAGTAGGGATCAACCCTAGGCTCTTCCTGGTCAGCATGGCTCAGCTGGTTAAAGCATTGAGGAGCTGAGTCATTAGAAAAATGATTATATTTCTTTTATGTTGGTGTATTTTCAGTGTGCAGTAATTACTGTAGTATTTACATCAAATTGTTTTTTTTACTTTAGTAACATTCTGAAGTGGCAAAGTACATCAATCTTCTAATTTTTCACTATTTTGGGTCTATGATAACATGTGTGGTTGAATACTTGAAAAATAGTCTTTGTATTTCATAGATATGATAAAAACTTGGTTTATCAGTAATATTGCCATTTTGGGCACTAAAGTAGATTTGGTTTGTGTTGGAGATTGGAAGGCAGGGTGTCAGTGCAGTGGCACATCAAATTGGTACACACCCATGTGGCCATGTTGATCAACTAAGGTTATGTGCTTTCACACTGGAATGTAAGGAAAGCTGGAGGGAGAGGCACGATGGACTGTTCGTATATGCTTCCTAGAACATGGAGTGGCATTGGTAAAAGCCTTGGAGCATGGGCATAGGCCTTAAATATAAAATTGTATGCATTTCTAAATTCTGGCGACACAATACGAAATTTAAGATTGATTTTATTGCAAGTTTGCTTAAACAATAAACTAGTGCAATAATTTGGTATTTGTACTTTAATTTATCAAGATAACATTATTGAAATGTCAAGTTTTTTTTCTGCTTTATCACAAGCTTGTTTAAAAGAAAATCTAGATTATCACCTACATTTGTTCTCCAAGACCTGTTAACTTCTGTATTGGTACTGGACTAGCGATCCAGATGTCTTGAATTCAAAACTCACTATGAAATTGGATTTGATAAATCTGGTAATTTGTTGGCTGGTGGCAGGAAAAATTACCTTGGAAGCTGCTGGATTTTCATTAAAAACACAACTGGTTCACTAATGTCCCTCTGGGAACAGAACCTGCTGCACTAACCTGGCCTGGCCTACACTATGTGGTTGATTCTTAATGCCCTATGATGCAATCTAGCAATCCATTCAATTGTAAGCAATGGGCAATAAATGCCAGCATCACCCTCCATAGCCCAGGAAAAAGAACTTCAACCAGAAATCACGTTGGTTCCAGCATTTAATCTGAGTTCTCCAATTAATAAGTTAGCTGTGAATTCTATGCAGAGCAGAAACTAAATGTTTGGACTATCTTTCAAATTGCACAATTCCTAATTTGTCAGTTGTACTTCTTTGTAATTGCCAGAGACACACGCATGTGCATACATCTATTGATTCTATACTGGATAAGATTCCCACTTAAATAGCAGAGAAAGCAACTTCAGCCAAATTTGGAACATTTGTATGCTTGTATTCCACAACGTCACGTCAAGGTCCGTGGTTTTTATTTAATGGTACAAATCAATTTCACTGATTTTTTTTCACCTCTACGGTATAGACATTTAATATGCTAATCAGTGGACAAAAGTAGTTGAACATGGACAACATGTCCTAGAAATTCAGCCACGATTTGGAGATCAACCCCATCAATGTTCAGGGAAAGCACAACCTGTGCATGGTGTACCTGTACTTTGAAAAGAGGGACCTCACGAGGGCTGAAGCTTGCCTGTACGAGACCTTGGCACCAGATGAGGAATGCATTCATCGTCACCTGAACATCTGCATAGCAAGATAGCAACTCAGGGCAACAGTGGCCGATTGGAACATTCAGCGGCAATCATCATCATCATAGGCAGTCCCTCAGAATCAAGGAAGACTTGCTTCCACTCTTATCATGAATTCTTAGGTGTCTGTACAGTCCAATACGAGAACCACAGTCTCTGTCACAGGTCGGACAGATAGTCGTTGAGGGAAAGGGTGGGCAGGGAGTTTGGTTTGTTGCACGCTCCTTCCGCTGCCTGCGCATGATTTCTGCATGCTCTTGGCAACGATACTCGAGGAGCTCAACGCCCTCCTGAATGCACTTCCTCCGCTTAGGGCGGTCTACATAGAAACATAGAAAATAGGTGCAGGAGTAGGCCATTCGACCCTTCGAGCCTGCACCATCATTCAATAAGATCATGGCTGATCATTCCCTCAGTACCCCTTTCCTGCTTTCTCTCCATACCCCTTGATCCCCTTAGCTGTAAGGGCCATACCTAATTCCCTCTTGAATATATCCAATGAACTGGCATCAACAACTCTCTGCGGCAGGGAATTCCACAGGTTAACAACTCTCTGAGTGAAGAAGTTTCTCCTCATCTCAGTCCTGAATGGCCTACCCCTTATCCTTAGACTATGTCCCCTGGTTCTGGACTTCCCCAACATCGGGAACATTCTTCCCGCATCTAACCTGTCCAGTCCCGTCATAATCTTTTACGTTTCTATGAGACCCCCTCTCATTCTTCTAAACTCCAATGAATAAAGGCCCAGTTTATCCAGTCTCTCCTCATATGACAGTCCAGCCATCCCTGGAATCAGTCTGGTGAACCTTCGCTGCACTCCCTCAATAGCAAGAATGTCCTTCCTCAGATTAGGAGACCAAAACTGAACACTATATTCCAGGTGAGGCCTCACCAAGGCCCTGTACAACTGCAGTAAGACCTCCCTGCTCCTATACTCAAATCCCCTAGCTATGAAGGCCAACATACCATTTCCCTTCTTCACCACCTGCTGTACCTGCATGCCCACTTTCAGTGACTGATGAACCATGACACCCAGGTCTCGTTGCACCTCCTTTTCCTAATCTGCCGCCATTCAGATAATATTTTGCCGCCTTGTTTTTGCCCCCAAAGTGGATAACCTCACATTTATCCACATTATGCTGCATCTGCCATGTATTTGCCCACTCACCTAACCTGTCCAAGTCACCCTGCAGCCTCTTAGCGCCCTCCTCACAGCTCACACCACCACCCAGTTTAGTGTCATCAGCAAACTTGGAGATATTAGACTCAATTCCATCATCTAAATCATTAATATATATTGTAAAGAGCTGGGGTCCCAGCACTGAACCCTGCAGCACTCCACTAGTCACTGTCTGCCTTTCTGAAAAGGACCCGTTTATCCCGACTCTCTGCTTCCTGTCTGCCAACCAGTTCTCTATCCACGTCAGTACATTACCCCCAATACCTTGTGGGACCTCGTCAAAAGCCTTTTGAAAGTCCAAATACACCACATCCACCGGTTCTCCCTTGTCCACTCTGCTAGTTACATCCTCAAAAAATTCCAGAAGATTTGTCAAGCATGATTTCCCTTTCATAAATCTATGCTGACTTGGACCGATCCTATCACTGCTTTCCAAATGTGCTGCTATTTCATCCTTAATGATTGATTCCAACATTTTCCCCACTACTGACTTCAGGCTAACCGGTCTATAATTACCCGTTTTCTCTCTCCCTCCTTTTTTAAAAAGTGGTGTTACATTAGCAACCCTCCAGTCCATAGGAACTGATCCTGAGTCGATGGACTGTTGGAAAATGATCACCAATGCATCCATTATTTCTAGGGCCATTTCCTTAAGTACTCCTATGGCCAAGGACTCCTAGGTGTCAGTGGGGATGTTGCACTTTATCAGGGAGGCTTTGAGGATGTCCTTGTAACATTTCCTCTGCCCGCCTTTGCCTTGTTTACCGTGGACGAGTTCTGAGTAGAGCGCTTGCTTTGGGAGTCTCGTGTCTGGCATGCAGACTATGTGGCCTGCCCAGCGGAGCTGATCAAGTGTGGTCAGTGCTTCAATGCTGGGGATGTTGGCCTGGACGAGGACGCTAATATTTGTGCGTCTGTCCTCCCAGGGGATTTGCAGGATCTTGCGGAGACATCGCTGGTGGTATTTCTCCAGCGACATGAGGAGTCTACTTACATGGTCCACATCTCTGAGCCATATTCTCTGGCGGGTATTAGTACGGCCTTGTAGACCATGAGCTTGGTGACAGTTTTGAGGGACTGATCTTCAAACACTCTTTTGCTCAGGCGGCCGAAGGCTGCACTGGCGCACTGGAGGCGGTGTTGGATCTCATCATCAATAACCCTGGTAATGTATGCACCTGTGAATTGCATTGTTCATGGCTTAGCCAGTCACGTGAAGGATACGCAAAATTTCCCAGCAACTGTACGGAATCCCAAAATGGTCTGAACAAACAGACAAAGGAAAAGTTCAATAAAGAGATCAAAGAGATTGAAAAGAAGCAAGCTGCGGCCTTAAAGCAGCTGGACGAGATTGAACATGTTTTGACCATTGAATAGAAAGAAAATTGTGAAACTCAAGGATGTGTACGACATCGTCCTTTTAACTTGACTATATTATTGTGGCAACAAGGTTTACAGTTCCCTGCCATGTAGAGCATGTTAATTTATGCAGGATAACTTAAAAAGGAATCATAATTAATACCAACAAAACCAATGGTTTTTCTGAATGCAGATTTAAACGTTAATTCAACAAAATTTCAAGGCTCCTACCTCATCACCTTCATAAACTAGAAGCAATAGCCTTTCATGTAGAAACAGCGTGCTGAGCTTGGAAAAAGCAGCTTCTATTAAAAATGTTGCATTTTATGGCTGTAACACAATCCAAGGGTTTGGACGTTCTTGAGCAAACTCAGTTATTGGGTAGTTCAGCAGATCAAAAGATTTCCAGGTTCTTCCCCCAGTGGTCCACTGTAAGAGAATCTCAATGTGTGGGACTTAAGAGTAGGAAGCTCCCAAGTTGAAATCCGGATGTGTGAGAAGATAGCTGGTTTCATTGCGGTGCACCACAACCGCAATTGGCCTTGGCGTCTCTCGGCTGAGGGAGTAGGAAAAATCTGCCGGGTTGGAATGTGGATAAATGCCATGACCGGATGGGCTTGGCTGAAAATTTTTCTCCATCCCCCCTTCCCCCCCCCCCCCCCACCCCAAAGGTCTAACAGCCAGAACACCGCTCAATGACGAGGCTTACTCTGATGTGGATCAATAGGTCACGTGTTGAGCTATCTTTCGGACGTTTAAACGGAGGCCCCGTCTGCCTTCTCAGATGGATGTAAAAGATCCCACGGCCACTACTGGAAGAACAGCAGGGGAATTCTAAGCGGTGTCCTGGGCCAATATTTATCCCTCAGCCAACATCACTTTTTTAAAAAAAAAACATTATCTGGTCAGTATCTCATTGCTATCTGTGGGAGCTTGCTGTGTACAAATAGACCGCAGCATTTCCTACATTACAACAGTGACTACACTTCAAAAGAAGTACTTCATTGGCTGTGAAGCACTTTGGGACGTCCTGAGATTGTGAAAGGCACTACATAAATGCAAGTTCTTTCTTTAAGCCCCCAATGTGACGAGCAGAAAGTGTGCGTACAATTCCGGACAGAAGTGTGCTGCCCGTCATATTGGTGGAGGAGGCCATGCTGACGGTAGGAGCGCATGCCAACAACATTTTAAATTCAGATTAACGTCTGTAAATTAGGGCCCTGAGCTTCTTCCGGGACATGTTTTATATTTTTAATCACCTTAGTGCTTCACTCACTGCATGCTGAACTCACACAGCACGATTTGGTGCTAACCAGCAGGAAGGCATCCTCAACCGCGCTTTTTAAAGGGATCATGCAGTAGTTGCAGGTTTATCATATATAAAAACAGAAAATGCTGGAAATATTCAGCGGGTCAGGCAGCATCTTTGGAGAGAGAAACAGAGTTAACGTTTCAGGTCGTTGACCCTTCATCAGAACTGCTTCGATACTTGATCAAACAGAAGAAGGGAAACTGAAAGCAATGAAGATGAACAAGGTAATAGAGACAAACGGAAATCGTGTCTGAGGGAAGAGCAGAAGTCTTCAAGGTGGGCATTCCTAGAAGAGAAGTGGCAGTGAATTAAACACTAATACAGAAGCAAAATACTGCAGATGCTGGAATGTTTTTTTTAAAAAAAAACAGAAAATGCTGGAAATACTCAGCAGGTCAGGCAGCATCTTTAGAGAGAGAAGCAGAGTTCAAGTTTCAGGTCGATGACCCTTCGTCAGAACTGGTTTTTGCTGGTTTATCATTTCTGGCTGCTGGTTGATTTCCAGGTCTATTTTTTGGTGTTGTATCACTCTGGAAAGTTCACTTTGTCTGCACAGTCTTGCATTGTTGTTCTTTATCTCAGTTCTGGCTACAGCCATGGGTGGTCTCATAGGGCTGCCTTTGGGGCTGGAGGATGAGGGGGAGCAACAAGGACGATATCATAGAGTAGGAGAAGCTGCCAGAAGAGGGGAGAAGAGGAGGAGGGCACTGAACAGGAGGCCATATCCACAGAGGGTCCACTTCTCCTACATCCACTTTACTGAGGAGCAATGGCTTCATCAAGGAGACCGTCACCGAGCTATGTCATCTACTGCAGCGGCAAGTTGACCCTCGAACCCAAGCATGGCAGCACTGCCTGTGGCTGTGAACAGCACCGTGACCCAAACATTTATGCCACATGCTCCTTTCAGACTGCACAGATTGCCTTGCACATTTCCCATCAGCAGCCTGACATCCTTATTAATCGAAAGTGATTCCACTCCCTCAACGTATAGCTGATCTGTGACCACAAGCAGCGCATTATGGAGGTCTGTGCTCTCTATCCCAGCAGCAGTGATGAGTCTTTCATCCTGCGCCAGTCCTCTATGCTGCCTTTATTCCAACATGGCCGCCAAGCTACAGGTTGACGATTGTACGACAAGGGCTCATAGCTCCAATCAGGAACCCATTCATAGCTGCAGAGCATACCTACAATGAGAGCCGTGCTGCCACAAGAAATATTATCGAGCAAACAATTGCCGGCTTAAGCAATGCTTCTGCTGAGTGTTCCGTTCCGGGCGAGCTTTGCAATGCACCTCAGAGCGGGTATCCAGATATGTCGTCATCTACTGCATGTTAGAAACATAGAAAAATAGGTGCAGGAGTAGGCCATTCGGCCCTTCGAGCCTGCACCACCATTCAATAAGATCATGGCTGATCATTCACCTCAGTACCCCTTTCCTGCTTTCTCTCCATACCCCTTGATCCCCTTAACCGTAAGAGCCATATCTAACTCCTTCTTGAATATATCCAGTGAACTGGCATCAACAACTCTCTGCAGCAGGGAATTCCACAGGTTAACAACTCTGAGTGAAGAAGTTTCTCCTCATCTCAGTCCTAAATTGCCTACCCCTTATCCTAAGACTATGTCCCCAACATCGGGAGCATTCTTCCCGCATCTAACCTGTCCAGTCCCGTCAGAATCTTATACGTTTCTATGAGATCCCCTCTCAACCTTCTAAACTCCAGTGTATAAAGGCCCAGTTGATCCAGTCTCTCCTCATATGACAGCTCAGCCATCCCTGGAATCAGTCTGGTGAACCTTCGCTGCGCTCCCTCAATAGCAAGAACGTCCTTCCTCAGACTAAAAGACCAAAACTGAACACAGTATTCCAGGTGAGGCCTCACCAAGGCCCTGTACAACTGCAGTAAGACCTCCCTGCTTCTATATTCAAATCCCCTAGCTATGAAGGCCAACATACCATTTGCCGCCTTCACCGCCTGCTGTACCTGTGTGCCCACTTTCAGTGACTGATGAACCATGACACCCAGGTCTCGTTGCACCTCCCCTTTTCCTAGTCTGCCACCATTCAGATAATCTGCCTTCGTGTTTTTGCCCCCAAAATGGATAACCTCACATTTATCCACATTATACTGCATCTGCCATGCATTTGCCCACTCACCTAACCTGTCCAAGTCACCCTGCAGCCTCTTAGCGTCCTCCTCACAGCTCACACCGCCACCCAGTTTACTGTCATCTGCAAACTTGGCAATATTACACTCTATTCCTTCATCCAAAATCCAAATCGTTAATGTATATTGTAAAGAGCTGGTGTCCCAGCACTGAGCCCTGCGGCACTCCACTAGTCACTGCCTGCCATTCTGAAAAGGAACCGTTTATCCCGACTCTCTGCTTCCTGTCTGCCAACCAGTTCCCTATCCACGTCAGTATATTACCCCCAATACCATGTGCTTTGACTTTGCACAACAATCTCTTGTGCGGGACCTTGTCAAAAGCCTTCTGAAAGTCCAAATACACCACATCCACTGGTTCTCCCTTGTCCACTCTGCTAGTTACATCCTCAAAAAAATTCCAGAAGATTCGTCAAGCATGATTTCCCTTTCATAAATCCATGCTGACTTGATCCGATCCTGACACCGCTTTCCAAATGCGCTGTTATTTCGTCCTTCATGATCGATTTGAACATTTTCCCCACTACTGATGTCAAGCTAACCGGTCTATAATTACCCGTTTTCTCTCTCTTTCCTTTTTTAAAAAGTGGTGTTACATTAGCTACCCTCCAGTCCATGGGAACTGATCCAGAGTCGATAGACTATTGGAAAATGATCACCAATGCATCCACTATTTCTAGGGCCACTTCCTTGAGCACTCTGGAATGCAGACTATCAGGCCCCGGGGATTTATCGGCTTTCAATTCCATCAATTTCCCTAACACAATTTCCAGACTAATAAGGATATCCTTCAGTTCCTCCTCCTCACTAGACCCACTGTCCCCTAGTACCTTCGGAAGGTTATTGTATCTTCCTTTGTGAAGCCAGATCCGGTTGGTTCAATTGGTCTGCCATATCTTTTTTCCCCATTATAATTTCACCTGACTCCGACTGTAAGGGACCTACGTTTGTCTTTACTAATCTTTTTCTCTTCACATATTTATAGAAGCTTTTGCAGTCAGTTTTTATGTTCCCTGCAAGCTTCCCCTCGTACTCTATTTTCCCCCTCTTAATTAATCCCTTAGTCTTCCTCTGTTGAATTCTAAATTTCCCCCAGACCTCGGGTTTATTGCTTTTTCTAGCCAATTTATATGCCTCTTCCTTGGCTTTAACTTCCTTAATTTCCTTTGTTAACCATGGTTGAGCCACCTTCCCAGTTTTATTTTTACTTCAGACAGGGATGTACATTTGCTGAAGTTCATCCATGTGATCTTTAAATGGTTGCCATTGCTTATCCACCGTCAACCCTTTTAGTATCGTTTGCCAGTCTATTCTAGCCAATTCACACCTCATACCGTCGAAGTTACCCTTCCTTAAATTCAGAAACCTAGTTTCCGAATTAACTTTGTCACTTTCCATCTTAATGCACACTTTCGCCATCATGAGGGACCATCCCTTACCACCACCTGGGCAGCAACAAGTACAGGAGTAGGAGGAGAAGCAGAGACCACGAGAGCCCCTATCTGCTGAGCACTCAGTGCATCCCCAGTGGATACAGCCTGGGAGATTGAAGGCTGCTGAGCTTCCATTAAGGGCACTTTAGATGGCATCGGAGAAAAAACTTGAGCAGCTTTGGGCCTTGAGGGCCCGGATGAAGACTGCAGCACCTCAGCATCGGCTGGAGCAGTCTGACCCGGCTGGTTAGATGGCACCAGCTGGGTCGCTGGTGGGGAGCAGGCATCCTGAGGGAGGTTATTCTCTGGAACCAAGGCCACTCTCTTGGCACCCCTCAGCACTTCTAGCACTCTGCTGGAAAACAGAGTGAGTGCGTGATGTGAATCCCTGGAAGCCTCTTTCAACATTCCAAGATTGCAGCCATCTGAGCTTCCATGCCAGCAGTGTGAGCTGTCGTAGGAGTACCAATTATCACCTTCCATCATGGTCGGTTCAACTGTGGTGTTAACGGGGCTGACCACTTGGTCCATGTTGGATGGACTGGCCTCCTTGCTCTGCTACATGGTGCACAAGCTCTCTGATTGGCTGCCCAGTGCACCAAGCATTTCCCGATGTATGTCCATTACTTTTTTTAGCAGCTTGGTCACTCGAAGTCAGCATCTGAGTCCTCTGCAGCAGAACTAGCATGCAACCCCCTACCCTAGCTCATGCCCATTAGTGCCCAGTAAGTCACAACATGCAGATACCTCATCCAATCTGTGTTGTATCAGCATCTAAGTTGGTGCTTGTGAGAGTTAGATCAAATGATGATGCATCTTTCTGCTGGGCTCTTCTTCCTTCACTGGCTGAGAGGGGTTCGACTTTCTCAGCAGCTAGAATGAAAGAGAGAGACCAGGGTTACCTTCTAGTGTCAGGAGAACCATGGGGAAAGAAGTGGGTGTTGAAAGCAACTGAAGCTTGTCATGCAGAGTGCATACTGTGAGGGAGAAGTTAAAAGAGACAAAGAGGATTAGGTATATTTTCTCCATTAAAGAGAATACTGAGTGGTGACGTGAAAGGAGTCTTAAAATTATGAAAGGGTTTGATAGAGTAGACGTAGAGATGATTTTTCCACTTGCGGGTGAGATCAGAACTATGGGTCATAAACATAAGATAGTCACTAATAAATCCAATAAAGAATATAGATGAAACTGCTAAACCCAGAGAATGGTTAGAATTTGGAACTCGCTACCACAAGGAGTAGTTGAGGTGACTAGCATAGATGCATTTAAGGGAAAACTGGATAAACACATGAGGGAGAAAGAAATAGAAGGATATGTTGATGGGGTTGGATGAAGAAGGGTGGGAGGAGGCTCGCGGAGCATAAACACTGACAATGGACCTGTTGAGCCAAATGGCCTGTTTCTGTGCTGTAAATATTGTGTATAAAGAAACCCGACGAAGTCTCCAGTGGCTACGATCTCCACTCTGCCCCTTCCCGTGATGGCCAGCATGCTTTTTTCAATGGAGGAAGAGGGTGTGCAGGCAGACTCTTTCTCCTCCAGTGAATTTGTTACATTGTATGCGACCTTCTCCTGCAAGAGGGGAGTGTGTTAGTGGGAGTCGTGTGAGGTGCTTTGAGAATGTGGCTGTCGTGGATTCAGATACTCAATGCAAATTGGTATCAAACTAGGAGAGGCAGTGGAATTGGAGGAGGCAGTTTAGAAATAACACAATGTGTTTGACAAAATATGTAAATGGGCAGAGCAGTGGCAGATGAAATTTCATTTCGAAAAGTGTAAAGTGCTGCATAGAGAAGGGAAAACCGTTAGTACGGGAAAGTGGAGTTAAGGACGATGACCAGCCATGATCTTACTGAATGGCAGAGCAGGCTCGAGATGCCATATGGCCTACTCCCTAATTCTTATGTTCTTATGTATGGTATTGAATTAGCTAAGAATTAAGTTAGCAGAGACCCAGGAGTCTTGGTAGACTTGATGCTCAACATTCGACCAATGCAGAGCAGCAGTCAACAAAGCCAGTAAACTGTTGAACTACATAGCCAAAACAGGAGAATATAAATCGGAGGAATTCATGATCGAAGTAGTGAAAGGTGAATTTAGGACTGATATCAGGAAATTCTTCACCACAGTGTGATCAATGCAATGAGTAGTGGATATATGAACATTTTGGAATAAATGCTGCGATGGTAGAACTTTAAGATCTTTCTGGATGAATGAATTATGGTAGGATGAATGGCCTTCCTCAGACCCAAGTTGGAAATTTCATCTGCACCTTGGATGCTGGTGATTTCCAACTACTGTTGATCAATTCTTTGTGTGTGTGATGCCTAATGGAAGTTGCAGTTTTCACTTGCTCCTGTACAATTCTCTGAGTGCAATGTAGCAAGCCATTCCACATGCCAACCAGTCAGATCAATTACAAATAAACGAGGCTTGAATAATGAAGGAAAATAAAAAGATTGTCTTTTTTCAGTTAAAGCCATTATTAAAATTAAGAGATAATGATTTTGTGATGAGAATTTTTTGCATTGCTTAATAGAACTGATTATAACCAGGACTAGAGGGGGGATGATTGAGGCACTGATTTTAAGCTTGTACATCGAAACATAGAAAATAGGTGCAGGAGTAGGCCATTCAGCCCTTCGAGCCGACATCACCATTCAATAAGATCATGGCTGATCATTCACCTCAGTACCCCTTTCCTGCTTTCTCTCCATACCCCTTGATCCCTTTAGCCGTAAGGGCCATATCTAACTCCCTCTTGAATCTATCCACTGAACTGGCATCAACAACTCTCTGCGGTAGGGAATTCCACAGGTTAACAACTCTGAGTGAAGACGTTTCTCCTCATCTCAGTCCTGAATGGCCTACCCCTTATCCTAAGACTATGTCTCCTGGTTCTGGACTTCCCCAACATCGGGAACATTCTTCCCGCATCTAACTGTCCAGTCCCGTCAGAATTTTACAAGTTTCTATGAGATCCCCTCTCATCCTTCTAAACTCCAGTGAATACAGGCCCAGTCGATCCAGTCTCTCCTCATGTCAGTCCTGCCATCCCGGGAATCAGTCTGGTGAACCTTCGCTGCATTCCCTCAATAGCAAAAATGTCCTTCCTCAGATTAGGAGACCAAAATTGAACACAATATTCCAGGTGAGGCCTCACCAAGGCCCTGTACAACTGCAGTAAGACCTCCCTGCTCCTATACTCAAATCCCCTAGCTATGAAGGCCAACATACCATTTGCCGCCTGCTGTACCTGCATGCCAACTTTCAATAACTGATGTACCATGACACCCAGGTCTCATTGCATCTCCCCTTTTCCTAATCTGCCACCATTCAGATAATATTCTGCCTTCGTGTTTTTGCCACCAAAGTTGATAACCTCACATTTATCCACATTATACTGCATCTGCCACGCATTTGCCCACTCACCTAACCTGTCCAAGTCACCCTGCAGCCTTTTAGCATCCTCTTCACAGCTCACAACACCACCCATCCTAGTGTCATCTGCAAATTTGGAGATATTACACTCAATTCCCTCATCCAAATCGTTAATGTATATTGTAAATAGCTGGGGTCCCAGCACTGAGCCCTGCGGCACCCCACTAGTCACTGCCTGTCATTCTGAAAAGGACCCGTTTATCCTGACTCTCTGCTTCCTGTCTGCCAACCAATTCTCTATCCAAGTCAGTACATTACCCCCAATACCATGTGCTTTAATTTTGCACACCAATCTCTTGTGTGGGACCTTGTCAAAAGCCTTTTAAAAGTCCAAATACACCACATCCATTGGTTCTCCCTTGTCCACTCTACTAGTCACATCCTCAAAAAATTCCAGAAGATTTGTCAAGCATGATTTCCCTTTCATAAATCCATGCTGACTTGGACCGATCCTATCACTACTTTCCAAATGTGCTGCTATTTTATCTTTAATAATTGATTCCAACCTTTTTCCCACTACCGATGTCAGGGTAACTGGTCTTCATTACCCGTTTTCTCTCTCCCTCCTTTCTTAAAAAGTGGTGTTTCATTAGCTACCCTCCAGTCCATCGGAACCGATCCAGAGTTGATAGATTGTTGGAAAATGATCACCAATGCATCCACTATTTCTAGGGCTACTTCCTTAAGTACTCTGGGATGCAGACTATCAGGCCCCAGGGATTTATCGGCCTTCAATCCCATCAATTTCCCGAATACAATTTCCCGCCTAATAAAAATTTCCTTCAGTTCCTTCTCCTCACTAGACCCTCGGTCCCCTAGTATTTCCGGAAGGTTATTTGTGTCTTCCTTCGTGAAGACAGAACCAAAGTTGTCTGAAGTAAGCCATACAGGTTCAGCTTTGGTGAATGCCTAATTGGTCATTGGTGACTCGACTATGGGAGGGTGGCAGTTTCTCTTGGGGTACTACAACATCAACAACTTCAGGAACAAGTCCACAATGGGAAATGAGAGAGAAAAGCATATTTTTTATAATCGCTTAAATAACTGAGAAAAAGAAAGACTTTAGGGAAGCAGAAAGGAAGATTAGATAAAGTGCTTGTATCAAATAAATAGTGCAAATGGGAGATGGAGCAAAAGCTTTTTGTAATAATTGAGAAGAGGTTTTGGGAGAGAATGAAGGAAGTTACTTGTTTCTTTAAATTTTGTTCTGCTTGGGCAAATAGTATTACAAATATTATATCTGAGGCCATCTGTAAGTTGTTTAATATTTGTACCTCATGTCAGTTATGTGATATATTGCTTAAGTAGATTTGCTGTGTTACAAGGATGAGCAGCTTGTTGCATCTAAACTGCAGTAGGACCACAGCAAACATCAGAAACCATGCTCCAGATCCTTGATTACTCATGAGCAATGGCATAGGAGATCTGGTTATCTTCAACTAGGTTCTGGTGTATTGCGTCTCTAACTATATTTAATTGCTGGCAATAATTCATTTTTTTAAATAACAAAACTCTATTTTGGATATGTACATCTAATAGTAGTAAATCAAACTTTATTAGTTGAATTTCTGAGAGTGTGGGGAAAAGAACAATTTAAATTGTGGAATTGATTTCGTACCATTGGCTTCCAGAAGTGATTTACACTTGCATCAGTATCCTGTGAAGACCTTCAGGATTTGTGTAACCATCTAATTTCTTACCCGACAACTCATGCAAGATACTCTTCTGGTAGTTTTGAATATATTTTAGCTTATTAACACACTAATGGTACATTTAATTTTTTTAAAATCTGATTTTCCTTTTTGCAGGTTCAGGTAAAAGAAAAAGAGTCACAGATGAAAGAGAGCTACGTATCCCTTTGGAATATGGGTAATTGTTTTATGTAAAATGCTTTCGATATATACTTTATCTGTATTACAGTTAAATATTTAAATTGCACTGCTCCAGTCTGTCTTGAAAGACAAATGTCACTATAGTAACTTAAAGGAGAAAATTATTTAGGAGAGGTAGTTTTGATGTAAAGTATTTAATTGCTGGGGAAAGATATATTCCAACCATAGTCAAACAAAGGAAAGATTATACCATTTGATAACCGGTTTGATCCTGGGATTGGCTGGCTAGTTGCTATGTATGGGTAGCTCAGTGCTACACTCTGATACTATTTGAAGAACAAGGGAATTCTTTAAAAAGTACTTTGTCCCAGCTGGATGGTCACTGCTTGCAGACATGAGCTTTCCGGTTGGCTTTCCTGTGACTGCTTGGCATTGAATTTTACCTATGTCGACTGAGCTATTGGTAAAAGGTGGTTAGTGGTAAGGTTGGAGATTTGCCCAACTAGTGGGTAGATCACAGGAAAACATTAGCAATAGTTAGATTATTCCATAGCCCAGCCTATTTCACTCTTGTGGCTAAAAGAAATTGCATCATCATGGGCACGTGCAATGGAGGAAAATAGGGATATTTAAATATTATGCTCCAAACACTAAATATGCTCATTAAAGTTAAAGCACAGCAGAGAATCTGATTGGTCTTGTCACTCGGAATGAATGGATTTCTTTGGTGTTTAGGTGGCAGAGAGAGACCAGAATTAAGTCTGTTGGTGGCCGTCTCCAGGGAGAGGTGATTTATTATGCTCCTTGTGGGAAGAAACTTCGTCAGTACCCTGAAGTAATAAAGGTAATTGATGTGTCTGAATTTCGCAATATTATTATATAGTGGGTGGGATTAGTGACCCATCCACCTCCACGGAGGTGTGTGGGGGACCTGACCCATCCACCTCCATGGCACGAACCTGGTATTGCAGTACTTCCAGGAACGGTGCAGTGGCTCTAGGCCTTTTGGCTAAGAGCATTGGCGCAGAGTGATCCTTGACTGGTGCAGGGTGACCTCTGGCGTTTGACAAAGAATTGTAACGATTGGATAACGATTGGACATGAATTTAAAAAAAAAAAAAAAAAAAAAAAAAAAAAAAAAAAAAAAAAAAAATATTATTATATCCCACATCATGTTGAATCTGCAATCCACTCGAGAACAACTGTAACTTATAGGTAACATTAATTACTTTTTCAATTATTTATGTAATATATAGTTGGGATTTAATGAGTTCTACTGATTAGTTTAGTTTTTTAAAATTTTATTTTTATTTGGTTTGGTAGTATTAAAAATCTTACCTTTGGCATGCACTTCCTGTCCATAAACCCTTATCTCCTATGTCACGATTTACCATTTCTAATGAGAAATCAAATGTTAAAATGTCAACATAAACCTGTTACATCTAATGCCAATAGGCAGTGAATTGCAATGTTCAGTGATAACATTGACCTCTTAACGATTACCTGTCATGCCACGAGCTGGTACCCCATAATTCACTCAAAATACTTTCTCAAAAAATTCAGTGATCATTTTTCCTTAGCAATTGAAATTTTTCTTATCCAAAGTATGGTTTAAAATTAAAACAATCAAATAGTAACATATTTCACAATAACATGATTAACATTGAATTGCCTTTTGTGTTGTAATGCCTTCATTTTTTACTTGAAGGCCCCTCTCCCAAAAGCTTGTGCTCAGACTTAATATTTTTGCCCAGAGTTGTGACTCTTGGCTGATTATGCAGTCTGAGCCTGTACAATGTACCTAATTTCCCAGGATGCGTCAGCCAAACTGCTGGAGTATTTTTCTTCAGCTTCTAGCAGTTTCAGCTAAATTGTGTTTCAAGATATTTGAAGAAAAGATAGAAGAGAAATTTCAAAAGATTTATTCAGGTAAAGTTTAAAGTGTGTTTTTTAAATGGAGTGGTTGTCTGTGTGTGTGTGAGACAAATAAATGACGGACTGTACTGATTACACACTAATTGTAGTTTTATTTTGATTAAATCTCTGTGAAGCACCTTGAGACTTTTCTTTTTACATTAAAGGCACAATATAAATGCAAGTTGCTTTGTTTTGTATTCAATAAACTTCATAGAATTTATTAAACTAAGCAAGCAACTGTCATGCCTTATCTTGGAATTTAAAAAAAAACTGGAGTTGAATTTTAAAACATTCCAATTACTAGCAGCTATCAGAGACCGAGATAAAGAAATAAAAAAACAAATAAATTGAAATTTTAAAGCAAACAGTAAAACTTTAATTATCAGCTGTGATTTTTTTTTTCATCGTAAATAGAATGTTTTCTTTTTTTTTTTACAGCTATGACACAGAAACAGATAAAATGCACATGTGCACAAGCATGCTCACACTCTCACTACCCCACCCTACCCTCCCCTACCCTCCCCTCACTGCTGATAGAGACTAGGCATTTACCAGTGATCCCCAGTTCTACCAAAGCTCAGGTTTCTCCTCCACAGTAATTCCAGACCAAAAGACCCCCATACTGAAACTCCAGCAGCAGTATAGTCAAACTCCAGGGCCCACAATACAATTTATTTTCAAACTGCAGTTACTGAAATCTAGGACTACCCCCATTGTTGTCAAAATATAAGATGCTTCCTAATACAGATAAACATTACTTCTCCTCCCCTGTAATAGTAAATATCAGCTATGTACCTGCAATTTATAAAGGCTACTATTTTATGGTTTTCACAGAATAATTGACAGTGTTGTGGAATTAAATTCCCGAAGCATCAGTGAAAAATCCCAGAATACCATTTAATAAAATGGAATTTGATTTATTCAAGCACTGTAAGTTAGTGCCAACATGTTATGCCCTAAATGGCATAAACATTCCTATTGTTATAAAATGATGTATCCTCTTATTCATTATAAACACCACTATGAGAGATCTATATTATATACTAAAGGTCTTCTGTATATCGAGCATTTTCTGTAAGTATTGCATTTACTTCCTGTAAGTGCCATACTTAGTTCCTGTCACATTTTCCCACACTTTATGGATAATGCCACTATTGTTGAAAAAACGTGTATCCACTGATTCACCATGGGCAATGTCACAGGAGATTTGCTAGTATCACTTTAGCCTTAAAAGTATTTATGCAATACTGTAAATATCTATAAAGTCAGTAAAAACACTTGCTGTTGATTTGTAAGTATTCTTTGCATTTATCTTCTTTCCTGTAGTACCTTACTAGGAATGGAATAACAGACATTACTAGGGACAATTTTAGCTTCAGTTCAAAAATGAAGGTTGGTGACTTCTATGAAGCCAGAGATGGGCCTCAGGTAATGCTGGTTTTAATTACAGGTAATTAAGAATAATTCGTACTGTTGGCTTTGATCATGGCTTTGGTTTTCATTAGTTGTAAACCATAGATGGTCTCTTCCATTGGCCTCATTGCCAAATGTACTTCATGGTGGGGGACTGAGGGATATAAACCAGGAAGATCTCCGGTTCAATCTCTGGTTTATGCTATTTGCCAATGTTAGCTAGAGTGAGGTACTCAAATGTACTTAGCACCTCTGAGGTAAAGATGGAGAAAATTGTCCAGGCTTTCCTGATGTTTGATATCCACTGACCCCTACTCATGGAACTGTACATGTCTGGGAGGAGAGGTTTATGTTCAGCTATGAGGCCTCCCACTGACGCTGTCCAGGCATACATATAAAAATTGCTTGCCTGAGTAAGGTAAAAGAGGCTGGTTAGTACCTATAAACCATTCCCTAACATGAGTCGCCACCTTAAGGAAGAAGTGTTGTGGGAGAGGGGAAACCTAGACAATTAAGTATTATCTTTGTTGACATGTGACTTGCAAAGGAGAAATTAAATAGTGATAGCAATTTTATAATTAATTCTATATAAATGAGATTTTTAACGTCAATTCATTTGCATGAAGCAATAACATTTGAACATTATTTTGGATCAGAATGGCAATCAACATGTGGAATGTAGAATTAGGTGGAATGGAAGCTTCATAGCTGAATGTTCTACTTTTTACACCAGCAAGACTTCATTACTTCAAGTCTTATTGAAAATATTCAAAGTGATGTAGCAGTGGCGAGAAAATCTTTACTTTTCCTTTTTTTTCTTTTCTTGCTGTATATTATGATCAATGGCCCCAAATGTTATGTCACTTACTTATCCTGGTTTATTATCCAGAGCCTGGTTTAATACTGCACATTTACTCATTGCACTTGTAACACACTATACTAAAAAACAATCCTTAATGCATTCTATGAACACATCCCCTTTTTGATCACAATCATTAGTTTTATCCCACCTGCCTTTGGATTGTTTAAGTCCATCATTTTAGCTTTATTTTATAAATTTCTTTGCATTGTCTACAAATCTTCTATTTATTCTTCAAAATTTTGCGATGTATAATGCACACCCCAAAAAATTGTTACTGACCTCATGTTTCCCCATTCAGTCCAGAGAGACATTTATTTGTCTGAACGCTTCTAATACTGTAATTGTGCCTTTCATTTATAATGTCGCCTTTTTTTGCTTCCTCAGTTTCTCCTGAAAATGTTATAGCCAGGAATGTTTAGTTTGCGGTCTGGTCCTGGCTAAGGTCAAGTTTATGTCAAAGCCAATATGTTTTGCCACCTATAGTAAACGTGGTTTCTTGCTCCCTCTTGTTATCCCTAATGTTATGTGTATTTGTATGTAGACACTAATCCTGATTTTTTTTTTTGTTTATCCTTGGTGACCACCTATTTCTTCCTATTCTTTCCCTCAATATACTTCTCTATCTTCAGTGTTTCTCTCCTTCCTCTAAATGCTAGTACATAAATTTCAACATATAGTTTCAAAAATTTGAACTTTTAATTTTAAAGATCAAGAATTGTGGCTAGTCCAATAATATGTCCTCTTCATGCCCCATTTCCTAGATAGTAATCTAGTGAAGCAGTCTCATAAAAGAGATATCAATTAAAATGTTTTTTTGGGGAAGCAATTCTAATTTATCAGTGCAGATACATGCAGAAAATGAAAGACTTCTATATGCAAAAGGTCAATAACTAACCAGTGTCCTGATGAGGCATTTATATATAGAAATCTTTCGTAGAACATCTGTGAATCTGAGACTCTCGACCAATATATGTGATAGTTATGACCAACTTTAAGCAGTTATTTGTATGTCCATCTTACATAAGGAAGTTGAACCCAGTGCTTTGTGTTTGAAAGCCCTGGCATACAATTCTGTGTTTTCTATCTTATGGGTGCGAATAATATGGAAGCATGATCCCTTGGATTTGGGTATTAAATTTTCCAATTGGAACATTCTTTGCACAGCAAAGTAGATCGAGCTTACAATATAACAAAGGCTATGTTTCTTTGGAGGTTAGATGGAGCATATCATCATAAAACAGGATCTGTAAAATCATGAAGGCTATCCAAAGGATCACCCTTTTACAGCCAACCGATGCAGAAGGCACAAGCCAAAAATAATTCCTCATATTGATGTTTAGAATTGCCTCCTGAGATGCACACCAGCATCAGCCAATACACCCAAACCCACCCATTCAGTACCAGAGTCTTCAGGACTCGTGCATAAATGTAGACTTTTAGAAATTATATATATTCTCTCATTATTACTTTCAACTGGGAAAATTTGAAATTTCAACGAAGAAATTAGGCAAGCCACTTGCTCAGAAGTTAGGCAGGCCACCTGTTTCCAAGCCTCTTCCAGCAATACTTCATAATTATCCAGTACAAGTTCCGTGGATCACTATCTCCTTTGTTTATTTTTTCTTCAAATTCCCAGTAGGCAAGCATCTAGTCTTCACTTGGCTATCTTCTGGGGACTTAAGCCGATAATTTATATGTATTTGTGTGTAAACTAATAACATTTTTAACCAATTGCTTCAAGTCATCTGAAGTTCTTGATGTGGAAAATTGGCATGTTGAATGTTTAAATACCAGCTGAAGGATGAATTGCAAGTCTGGGTTGCATCTATATCTCATTTGGCAAGGAGACAAAGCAATACGTCTGATCTGATCTTAAACACTGACCTAAGACGCCGCCTTCATTTCATGCATTGGGTCACAAACCTGAAGTAGATCATTAATTGCACTTTGTCTGCATGGGCTTTCTGCTACTATGCGGACAAATGAAAAATGGCTGAAAGCAGAAAAGTATTTAGCGTGTTTTGATGCACATATGTCAAACTATCTGTGAAAAGGCCCTGCAGCACTTGAAGTTTAATGTCGATTTAGATATTATCTCTATATTTTGATTGAAGATCCAATAAAAACATTCACAGAAGAATAGTACATGTTGATTTGGGCAAGAAACTGGGAAAAAATAGAATGCAGTTGGGATGTGATTCTTCCCAGTTGTCTAAGCCAGCTGGTAGAATGGTGCTTGCTGGCTCGGCAGCAGGAAGCTATTACCAGTGTGTCAGTTCATTTCTTTCCTTCCCAACATCGTGCTTTGATCTTCACTGCTATATTTCTGCACTGGGCTACACTGGATTATACCGTAAGACTACCTGATGCTTCTCCATCTCTGCTGCTCAAGTTTATTTTTCCTTTTAACTGCGGATGTGTCTCTGCTGAACTGGTTTTTCAGCTCTGCTTAACTTCTTGCGAGCAGCTGTGGTTCACTCGTTCTACTGGTTTTCTACTTTGCTGGTTGCTGGCTGTGGTTTTACAGTGATCTACCGCGATCCACAAACTTGCGTCAATGTCGCTGTCATCTTTCTGCACCACTATCGACTCTCCTTCTGACAGCACATCCTCAAACTCTCTGCACTTCAAATAGCTTCTGGAATTCACTCGACTGCTTTGCACAGCGGTTCGTCGATGCTCCGTGCTGACTCTATCCTGTTTATGTCAGCGTTGTCCTTCCATGGGACTTCTGTATTTAACTCTGGTCTCCCTACTATTGTATCTTATTAACTATTACATTTAAACAGGCCCATGTAGCCTGAGCTTTTCCCCTGTCCATTTGCGTGCGCATTTTGGCTGCCTTTCTGGACCCAAGCCATTCAATACTTTTCCACTTTTCCCCTCTTTCCTTTTTTCTTTATCCCTCCATGACCGTTCTCTCCTGTTGTCATACCTCCTTTTATCTCTTCTTTCTTGGATACTCTGCCCTCCCAAATCCCTACCCCAATCCTTCATTACTCTTCGACCTTCTGACTCGCATGCCGCTGTCCCAGGCTGGACTCCCTCCTAGATAAGCCTACAGCTTCCCTCTGTGCCTCTCTTGGCATCCTACGAAGGACCCATCGAGGCACTCGCCACTGCCTCCTTACGGACAGCAACCCCAACTGTCCCATTCTACTCCCTCGCGGACCTTCCCCATTCCATTGCCAATCTACTCCCTGTCCAACTCATCTCCACCCCCCCATCCCAGCGCCGACCCTGTGGATGCTGGCAATGGGGCAGCTATCACTGATCCTCTCCGCATCTCCTTCCAGAATGTCCGTTTGCTTGCGAACAAGGCCTTTCCCATCCACGAGCTTATTGTGGATGATGGCATCGACATCATGGCCCTGATGGAAACTTGGTTGAGGGGCGATGACACCTTACCCTTAACTGAAGCCTCCCCGCCTGGCTATACCTTCCACCACTTGCCCCGCTCAGACCGCCGTGGTGGTGGTGTGACTCTCAGCAGCAAATCACACCTTGGTCTGTCCCCCGACTCCTCCAGCACTTTCTTCTCCTTTGAGTATCTCACCTTATTCCAACCCTCTCGCCTCTCATTTAAAATTCTTATTCTCTACCGCCCACCCAAATATCATAAAAATGTTATTACTGATATTTCTTCACTACTTTCCTGCCTCTGCCTCTGCACAGAACGACTTCCCATCCTCGGTGATTTCAACCTCCATCTCAATTCATCAAGCTCTCTCTCCTCTGAGTTCATTCGCCTCCTGTCCTCCCTTAATCTTTCCCTCCATGTAAATTCCCCAACCCATATTCACAGCCAACCCCTCGACCTTGCCATCTCTCATGGCCTCGCTACTCCCATCGTGTCAATCGCGGATAAGGCCATCTCTGACCACTTTCTTATGTCGCTCTCCACCCACATCCCCCTTCCATTGCCCCCCGGCAACCCTACCTCCTTCTGTTTCCCCCCTCCCCTGAAAAAAAACTCCTGACTCTCTTACAACTGCACTTATGAACTCCCAACTGTCCAGCCTTTGGTCCTCCATTTACCATGACATTTCTGCAGCTACTGATCTGCTCAATCATACCCTCACCGCCACCTTTGACGCCCTAGTTCCTGTTAAAACAATTACTCTCTGTCACCCTGGTACAGCCCTGATCTTCGTTCCCTTAAGTCCAAGGGCTGCAGACTTGAACAGATATGGTGGACAACTGGTTTAGCCATTCACGTCCAAATTTGACTGGACCACATAAAGCATTATCGGGTCCTGCTCTCGTCTGCCAAAATTGCTCACTATTTAAGAATCATTCTGGAATGTAAAGATAAACCCTGGCTTCTATTCGCCACTGTTAACCGTCTTTTTAAACCCCTCTCTGCAATCTCCACCCTCATCTCCGACAATGTGTGAGGAGCTCATGGACTACTTTGTCTCTAATATTAAGACCATCCGTTCGGTCGCCTCTGTCTCTTCCCTTCCTTCCCCTAGTCCACCGGGCCAAACTTCCTCTAAGGATCGCCCCGTCCTAGCCCTTGCCTCACATCTTTCTTCAGTTTTTCTCCGATCTCCCCTTATGACTTTCCCGATCTTGTCCTGTCCATGAGACCCACATCCTGCTCCCTTGTCCCTATTCTCACCAACTGCTGACCATCCAACTTCCTTTTCTGGCTCCCATGTTAACTGACATTGTTAATGGTTCTCTCTCCTCAGGTACTGTGCCCCTCTCCCTCAAATATGCCGTCATCACCCTCTCCTCAAAAAAGCAACCCTCGACCCTTCCGTCCTTGCAAACTACTGCCCCATCTCCAACCTTCCTTTCCTCTCCAAAGTCCTTGAACATGTTGCCTCCCAAATCCGTGCCCATCTTTCCCTCAATTCCATGTTTGAAGTCCTCCAATCTGGTTTCCGTGCCTGCCACAGCACCAAAACAGCTCTCATCAATATCACAAATGACATCCTTTGTGACTGTGACAATGGCAAACTATCGTTCCTCGTCTTTCATGACTTGTCTGCAGCCTTTGACATGGTTGACCACTCTATCCTTCTCCAACGCCTCTACACCGTTGTCCATCTGGGGGGGACTGCACTCGCCTGGTTCCATTCTTATCTATCTAATCATAGCCAGAAAATCACCCACAATGGCTTCTATTCCCGCCCCCACATCGTTACCTCTGGTGTCCCCCAAGAATCTATCCTTGGGCCTGTCCTATTTCTCATTTACATGTTGCCCCTTGATGACATAATCCGAAAACACAGCGTCAGTCTCCACATGTACGCTGATAACACCCAGCTCTACCTCACTACCACTTCTCTCAACCCCTCCATGGTCTCTAAATTGTCAGACTGCTTGTCCAACATCAAATTCTGGGTGAGCAGAAATTTTCTCCAATTAAATATTGGGAAGACCGAAGCCATTGTTTTCAGTTCCCGCCATGAACTCCATTCCCTAGCCACTGACTCCATCCCTCTCCCCAACTTCTGTCTGAGGTTGAACCAGACTGTTTGCCACCTTGGTGTCATATTTGACCCTGAAATGAGCTTTCGACCACATATCCGCAGTGTAACTAAGACCACCTATTTCCACCTCCGTAACATCGCCTGACTCCGCCCTTGCCTCAGCTCATCCGCTGCTGAAGCCCTCATCCATGCCTTTATTAGCTCTAGACTTGACTATTCCAATGCACTCTTGGCTGGCCTCCACATTCTAAAGATGATCTAAAATTCGGCTGCCCATGTCCTAACTCACACCAAGTCCTGCTCACCCATCACCCCTGTACTCACTGACCTACATTGGCTCCCAGTTAAGCAATGCCTCGATTTCAAAATTCTCATCCTTGTTTTCAAATCCATCCATGGCCTCACCCCTCCCTATCTCTAATCTCTTCCAGCCTCAACCCCCCCCCCGAGATGTCTGTGCTCCTCTAATTCTGCCCTCTTGAGCATCCCTGATTATAATCACTCAACCATTGGTGGCTGTGCCTTCTGTTGCCTCGGCCCCAAGCTCTAGATCTCCCTGCCTAACCCTCTCTGCCTCTCTACCTCTCTTTCCTCCTTCAAGGCGCTTCTTGAAACATACCTCTTTGACCAAGGTCCTACCCTAATTTCTCCATATGCGGCTCTGTGTAATTTCTTTTATCTCATAATACTCCTGTGAAGTGCCTTGGGACATTTCACTTCATTAAAGGCACTATATAAATACACGTTGTTGTTGTGATTCAAATTTTGTGAATGTTCATGTCTGCAGATTATCATGTTTTATGGAAGGTTATTGGCGAGTAGAGAGCGGTTTTGGATGATAATGTATTGCTTTGATGGAAACGGTCCCCCTGCGCCCAGTAAAGAATGTTCTTCAAGGTCAATAGCTGTAGCAGTGAAAGGGTAATTTTATACTTTTTTCTTTTTGGGACATTCGCAAGATGTAGTACAGAGGAAAGGATACTGTGGATTGTGTACTAAATGAGAATTTGCTTGCGATGTTACAGCAGCATAAACATTTTTGTTTGGGTGAACAGGACACAAAAACTATCAAATACAGTGTCCAAAAAACAGTTCAGAAAGAAGCAGAATTTTGGGATGTGCAGCTATAACTCTCGAGGTTATTCCAAAATAATCTATATTTCTTCTTCATTCCCTGGGATGTGGGCATCGCTGTCGAAGACCAGCATTTATTGCCCATCCCTAATTGCCCTTAAGGAGGTAGTGGTGAGCCACCATCTTGAACCACTTCAGTCCATGTAGTGAAAGTACTCCCACAATGCTGTTAGGGAGGGAGTTCCAGGATTTTGACCCAACGACTGTGAAGGAATGGTGATATCTTTCCAAGTTAGGATGGTGTGTGACTTGGAAGGGAACTTGGAGGTGATGGCGTTCCCTTGCGCTTGCTGCCCTTGTCCTTTTAGAGGTCGTGGGTTTGGGAGGTGCTGTCGAAGAAGTCTTGGCAAGTTGCTGCAGTGTATCTTGTAGATGATGCACATTGCAGCCATGGTGTGCCAGTGGTGGAGGGAGTGAATGTTTAAGGTGATGGATGGAATGCCAAGCGGGCTGCTTTGTCCTGGATGGTGTCAAACTTCTTTAGTGTTGTTGAAGCTGCACTCATCCAGACAAGTGGAGAGTATTCCATTACATTCCTGACTTGTGCCTTGTAGATGGTGGTAAGGCTTTGGGGAGTCAGGATGTGAGACATTCACCACAGAATATCCATCCTCTGACCTGCTCCGGTAGCCACAGTATTTATGTGGCTGGTCCAGTTAAGTTTCTGGTCAATGGTGTCCCCCAGGATGTTGCTGCTGGAGGATTGGGCGATGGGGAGGTGGTTAGATACTCTCTTGTCAGAGATAATCATTGCCTAGCGCTTGTGTGGCGTGAATATTACTTGCCACTTAACATCCCAAGCCTGAATGTCGTCCAGGTCTTGCTGCATGTGGGCACGGACTGCTTCATTATCTGAGGAGTTAGGACCACATGGAGCATTGTTTGCAGTTTTGTTCTGCCTATTTTAGAAAAAATGTTAAGTTGTTGAAAGAAGCGCTTTAGGGACAGAGCTATGATGAGAGCTTAGCTATCATGGATCTTTTTTCTCTGAGAAGCTGAGTGATAGGTGATCTGATAGAAATATTTAAGATTGAGGGATGTGAAGAATCCAAATTCAGATAGGTTTTTCTGCTATGTGCAAAATTAAAGAGCAGGGAGCCTTAGGGGGGAATTTTTAACACCCAAGGATGGGTGGATTGGGGCAGGTGAGAAGGTTACAATGTTAAAATGCTCAAACCCCCTCCAAACCGCCCTCGGTGGCGAGTTGCAGGCGGACAACCAAACCACTCTCAGGAGGCGGATCGGTCACTAAAATCTTTTAAGGAGGCTGCGTGCCTCCATTTCAATTGAATTTTTATTTTTAATACATGGAGGCCGGGATTCCCAGGCCTCGGGAATCTCAGCAGGTAAAAGGAGGCGAGAAGGGCCGAATCCATGAGGTAAGTGACTTTGTTGAACTGCTCATGGACAAGGAAGAGCAAGAGTGTTTCCCCGAGACCCAACAAGCTTATCTCCACAGGATCGGACACTTGCAATCAGTCGACTCCCAACGCCCCCTCCTCGATCATTCCGATCACCAACCGCCCCCCCCCGCCCACTCCACCGCGATGCCAGGCTTGCCTGACAACGATTCTGTGACTCATTTCCAGCTCGACATACAGCCAGCCTGTTAATCTGGCTCATTGTCAGGCGGAAACCTGTACAAAAAATGTAAAAGAAGTCCTGCCATTAAATTTGTCAGATGTGCAGGAAACCCTTACTTCCGGATTTCCTGTCTGAAATTCCTCCCTCCGTGCAGCCAGTAAGACTTGAATTATATTATGGATTGCACACTGCCCACCATGAGCGAGCAGTGTGCATGTGCATGCTCTCCTCCCCCAACCAGCTTTTTTTTTACATTAGGAAAGAGCAGACAGAATGTCTAGGTATAAACTTTGTACTGAAAATGCTTAATGTTAACGAGTGTCAGCTTGACTCAGTGACAGCACTCTCGATGCAAGCCTCACTTAACCTTGGCTGGCACTTAAGTGCGGTACTGAGAGAGTGCTGCATTGTTGGGGATGCTATCTTTCAGATGACATGTTGATTTGGGGTCTTGTCTATCTGTTCAGATGGATATCAAAGTTTTGAGAAAAGCATGGGGAGTTCTCCCAGTGTCCAGGCCAACAGTTGTCCCTGTTTCAACACCAAAAAACAAAGTAATTAGTCATTATCTAATTGATGTTTGTGGGACTTTGCTGTGCACAAATTTGCTGCTGCGTATGCCTATATAACAAGAACTATACTTCAGAAGTAATTCATTAGTTGGAAAACATTTTTGAATGTCCTAAAATATGCTGTATAAGTGCAAGTTCTTTTTCTTCAATCTTTGCAGTTTTGCATTGATTGAACTTGAGTGCAAACAGATGTATTTTGACACGGCTCTGTTAACATTTTCTGTAGCTCTGAGACATACACAATCCCTTCTTATTGGCACCATTTTGACATAGTGTTCCTCTTTTTATCCCCAGTAACATTATCCTCCATGACCTTCTACATATTAGTTCAGTGTAAATTAATTTTTTTACTTAGCAATTTAGTTTTATTTAAAAACCTGTATAAAGCTGAGATTTTTTAATTTATAGAATCAATAATCATGTTATAGCGTGTTTCTTTTTGGAACAAAAGTAATTTTTAATGAAGAGGGAGAAAATAACTATCCCCATTAAGATAGATTTAACTTGCAAAAGTTATAGAAAGTAGTCTATTTGGAACAAAACTAAATATCAATCAGATGGCACTACTATAACGGTATGGGAAAGAGAAGTTCTGCGGTTTGAGGATTTAAGTCTCTTCGAGGCAGTCACCCCTAATGATTTTACTTGTGACACTATTCAATTTCTAAATGATTTATGGAGGATACTTAATGTAAAAAAATGAGGAATACTGTATTAAAAAGTGAATAATCAATTTAGCTGTGATGATCATAAGCTTTAATTTAGCACAATTTGTTATTAAAAAAAATTGCAGTTTAGACTAATTAAAAAAATCTTTAATAAAAATTATTTCAGGGTATGCAGTGGTGCCATTTAAAAAATGAGGAAATAATGCCAAAAATAAAGGCAATGGAAGGACGGCGAGGTCGCCCACCAAATCCAGAAAAGCAACGTGCTAGGGATGAATCCAAAATGAGACGTCGCAAAGGCAGACCACCAAATATTGCAAGGCCAGACTACCAAAAAAACAGTGATGCAAAACTGTTACGAAAATTGGAAGCCCAAGGTAAGCATATAGCAATTGAATGCATTGCATTTCATTATCAAATGTAAATTACTTGATGGATTGTATTTTTTCAAATATATGTAGCCTATGCAAGGAAAGCAGCAGAATTAAAGATGATTCAGAAACTTGAAAAGCAAGCATTGGCACAGAGAGCTAAAGAAGCTAGAAAACAACAAGGTTAGTACTGAAATTTGTTTTTTATTGGGATCGTCACCTTTTGTACAAAAAAAATCAAATTTGGATTGCTTATTTAGACCAGCTGAATTTACTGGGCAAATATTCTTTCCAGCAATAATGGCAGCAGAAGAAAAACGGAAACAAAAGGAACAGCTAAAGATGATGAGACAGCAGGTACTCCTATATGTTTCATTTGCTGCTTTAAAAATTTTCCACATTAGCTTTTTTGCACATTTGCTTAGTACTTTTGGTCACATATTTACATGTTCAGTCTCTCTATGTTTATTCACCCCACACACGTTAATGAATGCATTGTAGACAATCTACTTCCAGTCTATTAATATTGCTCTTAAATTAGGGAGTATTATTTTATTCTACTCTTTTTTTGGCACTTCATCAGCTATAATAGAACTTGAAGTGCCAGATTGGAGAGGAGTTTGTGTTTCTGCAACGGGCTGTAACTTCTGTAATGAACTGTGATTGATATGTACAGTTGATGTATTCATCTGTCAGTTAAACACAGTTATGTGTATATTTCTGGAAATAGCTTGCCTTTGGGTTTCCAAATGGTATTTCTCATATTTGCACCTTTTCTGTATTCAGTGCTGTGTTCATCCATGTGTCCAGTACAATTTTGACAGATTCCATGGTTGTTTTCAAAAGTACTTTGTAGCTTTTCCTTGGGAATTTTTGCTGTTACTTTCAGTGCCTTGTGCTTAGTAGTAGAGCTTTGCATATCAATTTTTTGCCATGTACTTTCGTATTATTTCAAATGTACTTTTGGTAAATTATGTGCAGCAAAGTTTAACTGCTTATGCATAGATCACAATACTTCATTTTTGTGGGACATTTATCAGTGTTGGTTTATTTTCTGTCTGCTGTTGGCGAAATAGTACTATTTGATTGCTGGCATCCAGAAAAGGTAGCTAGAGTTAGATTTTTTAATGTTACATTTTATTAACATTCACATTTATTGAATAGAAATTTAATGAGACATCTCGGGCATCTGATTTTAAGCCAAAGCAGGTTATTTTAATCTGTATAACTGAAATGCAAGACCGTGTTTAAAATGTTGTGAACATTTTTTAAAAGGTATTGACATATTTTGGAGAGAGACAAGGCAAAGTTTCAGGATTTAAAAAGTTATGAGTAGAGACTTAGCAAATTCAACTTTTCCATGAAAGAGATTGTGAAGGACCTGATCTAGATAGGTCTTCAAAATGCTGCAAGGGCATAATATGAGATGAAACTTACTAAACAAGTATAGCAAACGTCTTTTCACTTAGGACTTTTCCTGTTGCATAGTGGAACTAAGATTATCCTAATTTGCAAGAGAGGGACTATCCATTTTTCTCTTTCTTTCCAAGAATTTTCAGAGATAATAAAGGACCAGCAGGTGTCAGGCTGTTACTTTTTGATCAGATGGCACCACAATAAGTTGCAAGTTACTGTATGGGAGAGCTCTGAGGTGGCAACAGATCCTGTTGGCAGGAGTTAATGAAGTTAAGTGCTGGTGGAGAGGATTGAGGTGGACAGGTGTGGGGAAACTAAGCTGTTAGTGTACAGTAATTTCAGGACTTTCAATTATTTGACAAATTTGGTTAACCACCAGGTGGCTCCTCTATACTATGAAATCACCATCATCATAGGCAGTCCCTCGGAATTGAGGAAGACTTGCTTCCACTCCTGAAATGATGAACAGTCCAATACGAGAGCCACAGACTTTGGCACAGGTGGGACAGATAGTCGTTGAGGGAAGGGGGGTGGGTGGGACTGGTTTGCCGCATGCTCTTTCCGCTGCCTGCGCTTGATTTCTGCACGCTCTCGGCGTTGAGACTCGGAAGTGCTCAGCGCCCTCCCGGATGCACTTTACTTTCTCCACTTAGGGCGGTCTTTGGCTAGGGACTCCCAGGTGTCAGTGGGGATGTTGCACTTTATCAGGGAGGCTTTGAGGGTGTCCTTGTAACGTTTCCGCTGCCCACCTTTGGCTCGTTTGTCGTGAAGGAGTTCCGCATAGAGCACTTGCTTTGGGAGTCTCATATCTGGCATGCGAACGATGTGGCCTGCCCAGCGGAGCTGATCGAGTGTGGTCAGTGCTTCAATGCTGGGGATGTTAGCCTGGACGAGGACGCTGATGTTGGTGCGCCTGTCCTCCAAGGGGATTTGTAGGATCCTGCGGAGACATCGTTGGTGATATATCTCCAGCGACTTGGTGTCTACTGTGGTACAACTATGTGTTAACTACTTCAAAAAAGAGCTGGATAAATTTCTGGTTTAAAATTGAAGTCAAAGTCATGAAGATATGTATAGGTAATTGAAATAATTGCAAAGAACAGAGGCTTAAGTGCACTTGGAGCTATGAAAATTTCCTTTGTGGAATGCAACTGTTCATAATTGCATGATGACATTTGGTTTTTGAACTTGCCCAAGAGAGTTAATAAATTGGAGTGTTCATCGCACTGCATGTTGAACATTAACTATTGGCAAGGTTGGGCCTGATAAGCCAAATAGCATTTTCACGCTGTATTGATTTTGGGTTATTTTTCTTCAAACGGTTGCTAGATGACAACTTAATCTCCATGATTTGGGTTAATATGTAATTCCCATCATCATGCACCGATTAAACAATGACCTCAGAATTCAAGCTTTCTGTCTACCAGGTAACTCTCAAAATAACAATGAACTGTGTGGTGAATTGGGCTAAATATATAGGGGCCAAAATTGCCCCTTTGCGCAAGATCCGTTTGCACATCCGGCTAGTTTTACACCCAGGCACAGCACCCAGAGTGTTCACCCCGGGGGTCGGCAGGCGAAAAGGGGTTTGCGTTGGGCCCCGGCGATTATGTCATCGCCGCGCGTGCCGACTCCTTGTCGCTCCGCGTCAACCCCTTTGCGTCCCGGTGGGAAATTGCCCCGCGGGAGCAAAGCTGTGGTAGCTGGGGCACCTTGTCCGCCCTTAAAATGGAAGGCCTTGCGCCGCAGCTGTCATCTTTTTTGTCGGCTGACCTGGCAGTTGGCCCAACAATGACAGCCGCTAATGCGGCCGAGCCGCCAACATGCACCCCACCACCCCGTCTAGGATGGCGGGCCACTGGCCCGGCCGACCCTCTCCCTGGTGGCCCAGTGGGTGGCACTGAAGTTGCTGCTCAGACCAAAGCGGCCCTCCCCTTTAAGAGAAGGTGCGGTTTGTCAGCACTGCTGTGCTAACATAGAAACATAGAAAATAGGTGCAGGAGTAGGCCATTCGGCCCTTTGAGCCTGCACCGCCATTCAATAAGATCATGGCTGTTCGTTCACCTTAGTACCCCTTTCCTGCTTTCTCTCCATACCCCTTGATCCCCTTAGCCGTAAGGGCCATATCTAACTCTCTCGAATATATTCAATGAACTGGCATCAACAACACTCTGCGGTAGGGAATTCCATAGGTTAACAACTCTCTGAGTGAAGAAGTTTCTTCTCATCTCAGTCCTAAATGGCTTATCCCTTATCCTTACTGTGTCCCCTGGTTCTGAACTTCCTCAACATCAGGAACATTCTTTTTGCATCTAACCTGTCCAGTTGCATCAGAATTTTATGTGTTTCTATGAGATCTCCTCTCATCCTTCTAAACGTCAGTGAATACAGGCCCAGTCGATCCAGTCTCTCCTCACATGTCAGTCCTGCCATCCCGGGAATCAGTCTGGTGAACCTTTGCTGCACTTCCTCAATAGCAAGAATGTCCTTCCTCAGATTAGGTGACCAAAACTGAACACAATATTCCAGGTGAGGCCTCACCAAGGCCCTGTACAACTGCAGTAAGACCTCCCTGCTCCTATACTCAAATCCCCTAGCTATGAAGGCCAACATACCATTTGCCTTCTTCACTGCCTGCTGTACCTGCATGCCAACTTTCAATGACTGATGAACCATGACACCCAGGTCTCATTGCACCTCCCCTTTTCCTAATCTGCCGCTATTCAGATAATATTCTGCCTTCGTGTTTTTACCACCAAAATGGATAACCTCACATTTATCCACATTATACTGCATCTGCCATGCGTTTACCCACTCACCTAACCTGTCCAAGTCACCCTGCAGTCTCTTGTGGGGAGCGCAGCATGAGCATTGTGCGCCACAAGAATGCATGGTTACCGCCCCCAACATTTTTTTTTCTTTATAAAGAGGTGAATTCCACGCCGCTGACAGCAATTGCCGGCCCGGCACAAAACTTTCAGCTAATTCGAATTATTCGGTGCTAACCCAGCACGGGGCAATTTCGGCCCCATAGTACTTTCAACTACTTTATTTAATTTTAATTTAATATGTCTCCTCTATTCAGTAATGAAAGTCCTAAAGGAAATAGATCTGGACAGGTTCAACTGACTTTCTAATGGATGCAAATCCACAGCAAAATCCTATCCATAGTTTGTCTCTAGTAAAGTTCACATCAGAGCAATATGAAAAGCTGTTCTTTTGTTTAAGTGGGATATGTAGGAGAAGAGAGAGCTTTTTCCTACATCTGGCTCATGCTTAACCTGACCTGGGAGTGCTTTATGCCGACATTGGGTGTCAAAAGTAGAACAATGTTCCATTGGTTGTTTTGATGAGCACAAATGTAAGTGGCCAGAAGAATAAAATTTAATTAACAAATACAAAGTAATTGAAGTGAATAATATGACCAAATTTGCTCCACTACTGAGATTCAGTTCTATAACAAAGTGCAGACTTTATTTCAGTATAATTATTTGATCATTTTTTTATACTTCCGCTTGTTGCAACTTTAAGAATTTAATCGTTTTTTTTTAAAGCTTATGTTTATCAAATATATTTTGAAATGAAAATCTTGTATTTTAACTAATCCAACAAAGAAACGGACTGTCTGAATATTCTAATGTGCTGAAGCAGCAAATATGGAATTGCAATGTACATTACACCATTGCATGCAGTGAGTGATATTCACAGTGATAGTTAATTGTTGTGATATTATTACCCTCGGTTTATTGAAAATAATTTAAAGCTGGGATATTGGGTCATTCTGTGAGTAATAAATGCATAATAAGGTAGATCATTCATTTTGATGAAATCATCAGAAAAATAGCCATCTCAGCATTATGCCCTTCACCTTAATGCTACATGAGTGCAACGACAATATTTAATTCACACTGAACATGCAGAGCTAGAAGCTGTGCACATAAAATTAACCACCTTTAATAAGATTTGAGTTATAGTTACATGAGCTCGACTCCCAGTAAAGGCAATATATGCTGCATTGATTAACATCTTCAAAAAAAGTGAAATCGTAGTCTGGAAGTGGTACTAAGATTGTCAGGTATACAAAGAAACACGCTATAAATGTATGTGTCCATTGTATTTCTAATACAATCTGGTTTGTTATTCAATATACTAAACTAAAATTATTTGCTAGTTTATTAAATTTTAAGAATGGGTATGCACTAATTTTATTAATGTTGATACTGTGTATACTTCTCTGCAGGAAAAAATCAAAAGAATTCAGCAAATTAGAATGGAAAAGGAACTGAGAGCTCAGCAAATTCTAGAGGTAGAATCTCATTGGAATTTTTTTCGTGCATGTTGAGACTTAAAAATAGTAATTTTGATGTGATGTGTAGATTGTAGAGTTTTGTTTTTGTGTTTTGCAATGCATGTATAAGGGCTATTCCAGAATCTAATAGGTATGCAGGTAATATTTCCTGGCCATAATTTTAATCAGTTTTATAAATGTGAAAGACAAAACTAATTAAGTGAAGAAGAGAAAGGTAAGAAATGGAATTTGTTAATTTACTGCTTTTAGAAATGACGATTATTTAAGTAGGGAGAAACTTCTGCTGGCAAATGTTAAAATATAGCAGTACAAATCCAACCGTAAATTTTCAAAAGCCTGTGGCACCTGCCCCCCCCGTCCTTTGCTTTTCAAAAACACTGAGCCTGTTGGGTACAGTTACAAGGATCTTCCAAAATCTTTTATTCACAGTTCATATTGTAAAATATTTTTGTTCTACCTTCTACTGTGGATGTACAGTACTTGCTTAAAATGTAAGTACTCTATGTAATTTTCTCCCTCTCCAAGAACTTTTTTTTCTCCATTATTTACATTATTTGAAAATATATTTTTCTCTCCTTTAATTTCAAATAGTAGATTTTGTAATTCTTGCTGTAGCACTACCTGGCGAAGTAGATAGCGCCCAGGAGTTGCTCCGTTTTTTTGGAGCAACTAGATTTTTTTGGAGTATCTTAAAAATCGCAATTCTGCCCATTTAATTTGCTCCAGTGTAAGTGAGTTAGTTAGGTTTTTTTTTAGTTTTTTTTTCAAAAGGTGGCATCACCAGCCACTTACGCCTGTTTTGGCCATTTAAGCAAGTTTAGACAGCTAAAAGTTACTCCAAACTAACTTAGGCCAACATATGTGGCCACTTGTGGCCTCACAGAAAAACCTTGCAGTGAGCTAAAAAATCAGCGCAAGTAAGTACATTTAAAGCACCAAAAACAAATAAAAAATACAAGGAAGCTGAGAGGACCTGCACCTAGTACCAAGACTTACAAAGCACTAAACAACTAGATTAAAAATGGATTGGTAAACTAGCAAATACATTATAGCAAGTCCTGTAAATAAGAGTTTCAGCCAAACTATTTTACAGAATTCCTTTTGAAAGCAGATGAAGAGTAAACTTGAATGTAAATCAAACAAGAATTTAGGACCACTTAATCAATCAAGAAATAAATAAATAAACAAATAAAAAATAGAAGTCCTACGTTCAGCAAAGCTTTATTACCGAAACACACTAGCAGCTGGCCGCTGATGAGGGAGCCCATTCAGCTAGGGCTAGAGGCGGTAAGACGCACACCGGGAGGCTAGGCTCAACGCCGCATCGGTAAAGGGGGTGGGGCGGCGGGGGGGTGGTTTGTGGAGACTGAACGCGGCAGGGAAAGCGCGGATGAGGGAGCCCGATTCGTCCAGGGCTAGGGGCGACATGCTTCAGGCAGTTTTACTTAGGAATAAATATGACTAAGTGGGCGTACCTGCTCATACCCTCCCGAACACTAAAAATGAGTTGCCGGGGGAACTGGAGTTCTAAATATACACTGAAGTGCACGTGAACTGGAACTCGCCCACTGTACCTCACCAACAGTCAAGACTGAGGTCAGTCCGCAGCATAACGAGGGTCTTCTCTCCACCTGTCTGACAGCTGACAGACACTTTCTGTCAAATGCTCATCCCAAATTGGAATCTGCCGTCTAGCCGCAACTTAAATCATTAATAAGCTACTGAAAGTCTTTTGGATCAGCGAGAGAGAGAGACGGGAAATCATTCAGTCATTGAAATGATATGCTTGAGCTGACCGCGGCAGGGAAAGCCGATGAGAGAGCCCATTCGGCCAGGGCTAGGGGGCGGTGTGCTTTGGGCCCCTTCCATACAGCCTGCAGAGATTATGGGGACGAGGAGCTACTGCACATGCGCGCGCACTCTAGTGCGCATGTGCAGAGGTCCCGGCACTGTTTTCTGCGCCGGGACCTGGCTCCGACCCTCACTGCTTGTGCTGCGCGACGCCAAGGGCCTGCAATGTTCCAGTAGCGGGGAGAATACCGCGGTCAGTTTTAGGCGTGGCTTTTCTTCTACAAAGTCAGCACCCCTCACGGAGGTGCGCCGTTCTAAACGGGGGGGGGGGGGGTGCAAACTTGGGCTCATAGGAACAGTAATAGGCCATTTAGCCCCTCAAGCCTGTTCTGCCATTCAGTGAGATCATGGCAGCTCTGTGACCTAACTCCATATACCTGCCTTTGCCCAATATCTCTTAATACCTTCGGTTAACAAAAATCTATCAATCTTAGATTTAAAATTAACATTTGACCAAGCATCAATTGCCTTTTACGGAAGAGAGTTCCAAACTTCTACCACCTTTTGCATGTAGAAGTGTTTCCAAACTTCACTCTGAAAGGTCTGGCTCGAATTTTTAGACTATGTCCCCTAGTCCCAGATTCCCCAACCAATGGAAATTGTTTTTCTCTCTCTACTCTATCAGTTACCCTTAATATCTTGAAAACGTTGATCAAACCTTCTAAATTCCAGGGACTACAAACCTAGTTTATGCAATCTCTCCTCATAATTTAACCCTTGGAGTCCAGGTATCATTCTGGTAAATCTATGCTGCACTCCCTCCAACACCAATATATCCTTCCTAAGGTGTTGTGCCCAGAACTTCTCATAGTATTCCAGGTGTGGTCCAACCAGGGTTTTGTATAGCTGTAGTATAACTTCTACCCCCTTGTATTCTAGTCTTTAGATATAAAGGCCAGTATTCCATTAGCCTTTTTGATTATATTCTGTACCTGCCCATGACATTTTAATGATCTATGTACATAGATCCCCAAGTCTCTTAGGACCTCCATTGTTTTTAGCTTTTCAACACTTTAGAAAGTACTCTGTTCTATCCTTTTTAAGTCCAAAGTGGATGACATCACATTTGCCTATATTGAAATCCATTTGCCACAGTTTTGCCCATTAGCTTAATCTATTAATATCTCTGTAATTTTATGCTTCCATCTACACTGCTAACAATGCTGCCAATCTATGTGTCATCGGCAAACTTGGATACGTGGCTTTCTATCCATCATCTAAGTCGTTAATAAATACAATGAATTGTTGAGGCCCTGACGCAGATCCTTGTGGGACACCACTAGTCACATCGTGCCAATTAGTCATCATAGGCAGTCCTTCGAACGAGGATGACTTGCTTCCACACCAAAAGGGATAAGTTCGCAGATGTTTCAATGAAGGACCCGATATTCCAGTCGTGAACACCAGGGTGGAAGATGCCTGTACGTGGATTTTTTTAATGTGTGGTGACTGTTGCACATCAGCCACCACACAGGCTGACAGAGCTAGGCCTTTATCCAGTGGCAAGGGTTAACCAGGACGACTGGAGACCTGCTCTGCTGCACGGACCTAGTGCGCGCACACATCGTTGTGCGGGCTGGCCCGTGCTGCCCCTGCGCCCTCTGCTCTTCTGGGCCCTGTACCCTCATTTGCCCAACTCGGCCACAATCTCTCGCCGCTCCTCCTCCACAAAACATTTGCCGCACCTCCGCCATGATCTGTCACCGCACCTCCGCCTCAAACATTCGTCGCACCTCCGCCACGATCTCTTGACGCTCATCCGCTCCGACCTTCCCGCTCCTCTGTACTTGGGCCCCGCCAATGTTCTTGCCCACGCTCCTATCGGCGACCTTGGTTTTGAAGACATCACACAATCACCTACCTCGAAGTCATCGCACACTTGGAGCAGCTCGCACTGGAAGTTGTAGTGGCTCTTTTATCCTCGCAGGTCAGGGTGGCCCACGATGTTGCAGGGGCCCACGCTCCAGCTCTTTTATCCTCCCGACCTGCGGTGGTGTCCTCTCGCAGGTCAGGGTGCCCACGATGGCAGGCAATTAAGAGTATTTGCCCATTATCCCTACTCTCTGTCTCCTGCCACTCAGCCAATTTCCTAACCAAGTCAATAATTTGCCTTCAGTTCCATGAGCTTCTACCTTGGGTAACAGTCTCTTACAAGGGACTTCATCAAATGTCTTCTGGAACTCCATGTAAATAACACCATAGACAATCCCCTGTCCACTACTTTAGTCACCTCTTCAAAAAGTTCAATCAGATTCATCAGGCATGACCTACCCTTTACAAATTCATGCTGGCTCTCTCTGATCAGCTGAAAATTATCAAGGTGTTCAGTCACCCTATCCTTAATTATAGACTCTAGTAATTTTCCAACAACAAATGTTAGGCTAACTGGTCTATAATTCCCTGGTTTTCCTCGCTCACCTTTCTTAAATAGTGGAGTGACATGTGCAATTTTCCAATCTGAACAAAAGGTTCCCGAATCGAGAGAACTTTGGAAGTTTATAGTTAGGGCATCTGCAATGTTCTCGCGTACTTCCTTTAAAACCCTGGGATGGCAACCATCTATCTGGTCCTGGGGATTTGTCACTCTTTAGTGTCATTATTTTCTTCATTACTGTTACTTTACTTGTGTTAATTTTGGTGTGTCCCTGATTCAATATTGGTTTCCTTCGGATGTCCAACATGCTATCTTCTTTTACTATAAATACTGATGCAAAGTAACTATTTAACATGTCCGCCATTTCCTTATTTTCATTTACAATATCATTGTTAGCAGTTTTCAAGGGACCCACATTGCTCGCGACCGCCATCTTTTTTCCTAATATAATTGTAAAAAATATTGTATTGATTTTGATATCCCTTGCTAGTTTTTTTTTGTACTCTCTCCTTGTAGTTCTTACTATCTCTTTTGTCACCTTTTGTTCTTTGTAACTCTCGTAGTCGCCAGAATCTGTACCAGTTTTTGCATTTTTGTATGCTTTTTTTTAGTTTTTTATATTCCCTTACCTGTTTAGTCGTCCGTGGCTGTTCTTTTTGGTAAGTAGAGTTCTTGCTCCTTGGGGGTATAAACTGGTTCTGTATCACATTAAATTATTTTTTCTACATCTCCCACTGATCATCTGTTGCTTTACCCATTAATAGATTTGCCCTGTTTACTGTGCACAGTCTCTGTCTCATTGCATTGAAGCCTTACCTAAATCTATAATCTTTGTAGCTGTTTCACATTTCTCCCTTTTAAACACTACATTGAATGCGATCATATTATGATCATTATTCGATAAATGTTCACTCATCGTGAGGCTGTTAACTAAAACTGGCTCCTTACTCATTTTAAATCAACTATGGCCTGCCCCCTTGTTGGTTCTAGGACATATTGTTGCAAAAACTATACTGAACACACTCGAGAAGTTCACTATCTTTCTGACATGAGCTAGTCTGCTATCCCAATCTATATGAAAGTTAAAATCCCCCATTAAAACCACTCTGCCTTTGCTACCTGCTTCTCTAATCTCTGCACATACATTCTATGACTTTGCAACTGCTGCCAGGGGGCCTATACACAACTCCCACCACAGCCTTGCATCCTTTTCTATTTCTTAATTCTACCCATAAAATCTCCACTGCCTGCTTACCTTTAGTTATATCCTCCAGTGGTTCAGTCTCCAAGGACAAGCACCTTATATATGTGATAATTCTCCATGGGTCTGGGCCTGGCTGGCTGATTCTGTTTGTGGTCTCAGCTCAGCATTCCGATGTCTCAAACATTGTAAACACTATAGCTCTGAGTTCTTATTTAAAGGTGTAATCTGTCCAAATTGCTGAAAAGAATTCCTCCACAGAAACTAGAATTCCCATTTTAATGCCTGCTTGTCGTGTGTCATGGGTTATTGAGGTGCACACTGGGCACTGTAGTTCCACCAGAACAGGCTGAAAACTGCTATATTGTATCTCTGTCACACAGAATTTGACCATTGCAGCTGGAAATTCCCATTGCCCAGGTTAAAGTGGGAAATTTCTAGCTCAAGTCCCAGGCTCCAGATTGAAAGGTAGACCTGCATGTGGTAAAAGTTCTTGCAGGTATTTCTAACTAATTTCATGATTTGATTTCAGAATTGTGTTTCTTTAACGTTATGTTATTTCAAGCTAAGTACACTCACTTAAATAGAAACATGGGAGCCGGAAACCATGTTGAGAATTATTTGAGCAGGTTTTGTTGTACTTGCTGGTTACTGAATGGTCGTTTTGGGGGGAAAAATAATGAGATTTGAATTGCTTGGATTTCTGCTGGTTACCTATTTCTCATTGGTAATTCCTGCTACTTTTGGTTCATTTATATTTAGCCAATTGAATATTTAATTGGTCATTTAACAGCCAAACAATTTTTTGTACTATAGGTACAAATGTGTGATGTTCGGTGATTCCTCTGAGGCTACATGCGGATGTGAAGCCTTTGAAAGATTTGATGCTGTTGAAGTGTGCTAGGCATGGACCATTTTATTGATAAAGGAAGGTTAGGTGCTATAAAGTAATTTGCTTTTGTGAAGTTGAGACCAAATAGTTTTGTTCATCAGATCTCTTGTTTTATGGAAAATGTGAATTGCCCAGTGCTTGAACAGACATGACATGGCACTTGGCTGAAAATCAGATACCATTGTTTCCATGCTGGAGATGGTATTACTAGTGATGATATTGGTTATGTAGGTTGTCTGACCGTTTTTTCCTTGAAAGAGTAGTGTGAACAAGCTGCATTGTCCTGCTTCCTTTTTTCTGAACACATTCTTTTCGGGTCATTTCTCGTTAGAGCACTGCCAGAAGTGTCACTCTCAAAGCTACAATTCACGAACTGAGTAAAAAGGATATGTAGGCAATCTTAAAGGGGGGGGAGAATATGTCTGTTCAAATGTTCCTGATTCATCGTACCTAAATTGGGCTTATAGTCCCTGTGATGCGGATGTTGAAGTACATCATCCTTTAGAAAAGAATTACAGTGACGTACATATTTCAAGTATTGAATTAGTGCAATTTAATACAAATAATGCACTCAAACCTTAGGGCTTGAATTTTCAGAAGGCTTGTGCCACAGTATCATAGAAATTTACAGCACGGAAGGAGGCCATTTCGGCCCATCATGTTCGCGCCGGCCAACAAAGAGCTATCCAGCCTAATCTCACTTTCCAGCTCTTGGTCCGTAGCCTTGTAGGTCATGGCACTTCAAGTGCACACTTTAAAAGTGTAAGGGTTTCTGCCTCTACCACCCTTTCAGGCAGTGAGTTCCAGACCTCCACCACCCTCTGGGTGAAAACATTTCCCCTCAAATCCCCTCTAAACCTCCGACCAATTACTTTAAATCTATGCCCCTTGGTTGTTGACCCCCTCTGCTAATGGAAATAGGTCCTTCCTATCTACTCTATCCAGGCCCCTCATAATTTTATACACCTCTTGAGGTCACCCCTCACCTTCCTCTGTTCCAAAGAAATCAAACCCAGTCTATCCAATCTTTCCTCATATCTAAAATTCTCCAGTCCAGGCAACATCCTCAGAAATCTCCTCTGCACTAGAGTGGATACAATTATATATTTTCTGTAACATGGTGACTAGAACTGCACACACTACTCTAGGTGTGGCCTAACTAGTGTTTTATACAGTTCAAGCATAACCTCCCTGCTTTTGTATTCTATGTCTCGGCTAATAAAAGCAAGTATTCCGTATGCTGCCTTAACCACCTTATCTACCTGACCTACCTTCAGGGATCTGTGGACATGCACTCCAAGGTCCCTTTGTTCCTCTACACTTCTGTGTCCTACCATTTAATGTGTATTCTCTTGCCTTGTTAGGCCCCCCCCAAATGCGTTACCTCATACCTCTCCATATTGAATTCCATTTGCCAATGTTCAATCAACCTGACCAGTTCATTGATATCTTCCTGCAGCCTATAGCTTTCTTCTTCATTATCAACCACACAGCCAATTTTTGTATCATCTGCAAACTTCTTAATCATACCCCCTACATTCAAGTCTAAATCATTGCTATATACCACAAAAAGTAAGGGACATAATACTGAGCCCTGCGGAATCCCACTGGAAGCAGCCGTCCAGTCACAAAAACACCCATCAATCGTTACCTTTTGCTTCCTGCCTCTGAGCCAATTATCGATTCAACTTGCCACTTTGTTGTGGATCCTGTGGGCTTTTACTTTTGTGACCAGTCTGCCATGTGGGACCTTAGCAAAAGCCTTGCTAAAATCTATTTACGCTACATCAAATACATTACCCTCATCGACCCTCCTTGTTACCTCCTCAGAAAATTAAATCAAGTTAACAATTGCATGCTGACTGTCCTTGATTAATCCGTGTCTTTCTAAATGAAGATTTATCCTGTCCTCAGAATTTACTTCAATAATTTTCCCACCACCGAGGTTAGGTTGACTTCTGTAATTACTCGGTCTATCCCTTTCTCCCTTTTTAAACGAAGGTACATTAGCAGTCCTCCGGCACCATATCTGTAGCCAGAGACGATTTTAAAATGATGGTCAGAGCCTCTGCTATTTCCTCTTTTGCTTCTCTTAACAGCCTGGGATACATCTCATCCGGGCCTGGGGATTTATCCATTTTCAAAGCTGCTAAACCCCTTCATGCTTCCCCCCTCACTATGTTTATTTCACCTGATATTTCACACTCCTCCTCCCTGATTGCAGAGTCTGCATCGCCCCTCTCTTTTGTGAAAACAGACACAAAGTCTTCGTTAAGAACCATACCCACGTCTTCCGCCTCCACACACAGATTACCTTTAGGGTCTCTAATGGGCCCTATTCTTTCTTTAGTTATCCTCTTGCTCTTAATGTATTTATAAAACATCTTTGGGTTTTCCTTGATTTTACTTGCCAACATTTTTGCATGCTCTCTTTGTTTTCTTGATTTCCTTTTTAATTTCACCCCTGCACTTTCTATACACCTCCACGGTTTCTGCAGTATTGAGCCCTCAGTATATGTCATAAGCCTTCCTATTTTTCTTTATCCTACCCTGTATGCCGCTTGACATCCAGAGGGCTCTAGATTTGTTAGTCCCACCCTTTTTCTTTAAGGGAACATATTTGCGCTGAACCCTCAGGATCTCCTCCTTGAATGCCTCTCACTGCTCTGACACTGATTTACCTTTCAGTAGCTGTGTCCATAAGAAATAGGAACAGGAGTAAGCCATACGGCCCCTCGGGCCTGCTCCACCATTCAATAAAGATCATGGCTGATCTGATCATGGACTCTGCTCCACTTCCCCGCCCGCTCCCCATAACCCCTTATCCCCTTATCGTTTAAGAAACTGTCTATTTCTGTCTTAAATTTATTCAATGTCCCAGCTTCCACAGCTCTCTGAGGCAGCGAATTTCACAGATTTACAACCCTCTGAGAGAAGAAATTCCTCCTCATCTCAGTTTTAAATGGGCAGCCCCTTATTTTAAGATCATGCCCTCTAGTTTATAGTCTTCCTCATCAGTGGAAACATCCTCTCTGCATCCACCTTGTCAAGCCCCCTCATAATCTTATACGTTTCGATAAGATCACCTCTCATTCTTCTGAATTCCAATGAGTAGAGGCCCAACCTTCTCAAACTTTCCTCATATGTCAACCCTCTCATCTCCGGAATCAACTTAGTGAACCTTCTCTGAACTGCCTCCAAAGCAAGGATATCCTTTCCTAAATATGGAAACCAAAACTGTACGCAGTATTCCAGGTGTGGCCTCACCAATACCCTGTATAACTGTAGCAAGACTCCCCTGCTCTTGTACTCAATCCCCTTTGCAATAAAGGCCAAGATTCCATTGGCCTTCCTGATCACTTTCTGTACCTGCATACTAACCTTTTGTGTTTCATGCACAAGTACTCCGAGGTCCTGCTGTACTGCAGCACTTTGCAATCTTTCTCCATTTAAATAATAACTTGCTCTTTGATTTTTTTTCTGCCAAAGTGCATGAGCTCACATTTTCCAACATTATACTCCATCTGCCACATTTCTGCCCACTCACTTAGCCTGTCTATGTCCTTTTGCAGATTTTTTGTGTCCTCCTCACACATTGCTTTTCCTCCCATCTTTGTATCGTCAGCAAACTTGGCTACGTTACACTCGGTCCCTTCTTCCAAGTTATTAATATAGATTGTAAATAGTTGGGGTGCCAGCACTGATCCCTGCGGCATCCCACTAGTTACTAGTTGCCAACCAGAGAATGAACCATTTATCCTGACTCTCTGTTTTCTGTTAGTTAGCCAATCCTCTATCCATGTTAATATATTACCCCCAACCCCGTGAACTTTTATCTTATGCAGTAACCTTTTATGTGGCACCTTGTCACATGCCTTCTGGAAGTCCAAATACATCACATCCATTGGTTCCCCTTTATCCACCCTGTTCGTTACATCCTCAAAGAACTCCAGCAAATTTGTCAAACATGACTTCCCCTTCATAAATCCATGCCGACTCTGCCTGACCGAATTTTGCTTCTTTAATAATGGACTCCAACATTTTCCCAACCACAGATGTTAGGCTAACCGGTCTAGCCTAGTCCCATCAGTCCCACCTTGGCTAAATCACCTACTCTTAGTAAAATTAGCTTTCCCCCAATTGAGAACTTTTATTCCTAGTCTATCTTTGTCCTTTTCCATAACTACCCTAAATCTAACTGAATTATAATCACTAGCGCCAAAATACTCTTCAACTGATGCCCCTTCCACCTGCCCAGCTTAATTTCCTAAAATTAAGTCCAGAACTGCCCCCTCCATTGTTGGGCTTGCTACATAGTGGCTAAAAATGTTCTCCTGAATGCATTTTGGTTTTGCACTTCTCAGCAATTTGCCTATATATTTGCTCTTCTATCACCTTCTAACTGTTTGGGGGTCAATATACACTCCCAACAGTGTGATCGCCCCTTTTTGGTTCTTCAATTCAACCCATATGGCCTTATTTGATGATCCTTCTAACATAATTCCCTCCTCTCAGCTGTAATTGTTTCTTTAATTAATACTGCGACCCCCCCCATCCTTTTTTATCCCCCTCTCTATCCCGTCTGAAAACTCTGTAACCAGGAATGTTGAGTTGCCAAACCTGTCCTCCTTTCAGCCATGTCTCAGTAATAGTTATAATATCATACTTTCTGTGCTCTCAGCTGATCTGCCTTATTCCCTAGACTTCTTGCATTGAAGTATATACTATTTAGCACTGCCAAACTCCCTTGGTGTCTATTTTTTGTCTGCTTCCTCTGCCTTGCAAATTCACTTTCTAATTTTCTGCTTTCCAATTCCAACTTTTCTTCTCTCCCTTCTGAATCTACTCTGAGGTACCCATCCTCCTGCCAAGCTAATATAAACCCTCCCAAACAGTGCTAGCAAACACCCCCCTCCCCACGCGAGGATATTGGTCCTGGTTCTGTTGAGCTGAACTTGTTCAGCTTGTACAGGTCCCACCTCCCCCAGAAACGGTCCCAATGCCTCAGGAATCTAAAGCCCTCCCTCCTGCATCATCTCCAGCCATGGATTCATCTGTCCTATCCTCCTATTTCTGTACTCACTAGCGTGGTATTGGGAGTAATCGAGAGATTACTACCTTTTGAGGTCCTGCTTTTTGATCTCTCGCCTAGCTCCCTAAAATCTGCCTGCAGGACGTCATCCCTCTTTCTACCTATGTCATTGGTACCGATATAGACCACAATCTCTGGCTGCTCCCCCTCCCCCCTCAGAATGTCCTGCAAGCCGCTCAGTGACATCCTTGACCCTTGCACCAAGGAGGCAACGTACCATCCTGGAGTCACGTCTGCGGCCGCAGAAACGCCTGTCTGCTCCCCTAACTATCTAAACCCCTACCACTAGTGCTCATCTTCCTCTCACCCCCCCCCCCACCCCCCACCCCCCACCCCCCCGTACAGTTGAGCCACCCGTGGTGCTGTGGACTTGGCTCTGGCTGCAATCCCCAGAGGAACCATCGCCCCCACCAGTACTCAGAACAGAATACTGGTTGGAGAACGAGATGCACTCTCGACTCTTGCACTACCTGCCTGGTCCTCCTCTTCTGGCTCGTGGTCACCCATTCCCTCTCTGCCTGCATACTCTTAAGCTGCGCGGAGAACACCTTCTGAACCGTGCTATCCACGAAGCTCTCAGCCTCGCGGATGCACTGCAGTGACTCCAGCTGCCGCTCAAGCTCCGAAACACTGATCTCGAGCCTCCATAGCTGGCGACACTTCCCGCATACCTATGGCGTACGTCATTATTATGATGCAGAAATTCCAGGAAATTCTGGCATGAGTGACTTATGCCATTACGTACGCCAGGCTATTCTTTGCTGGGACTTTTTCACTGCTCCAGAAAAACCTTTGCTGTAAATGTTGAACAGATCATAGATCTGCCCCTCCGTTAAAATTGGTCGCTTTTGCTCAATTAATGCCATTGTGATCGTCACAGCCACTTAGATCAGTACAGAATGGCGCTGGAGGGCTCAGAAGCAATAAAGTATTCAACTGCTCAGCATGTTTTGACACATTCTGTTCCCACTAAATAAATTTCTCTGGGTCTAGAATGTTGAAGGAAAGTTATACAAAATGCAACTATTTTTAAACCTGATTACTTTAATGTCAAGGAATGATGCTGATTTATTTTAAAACATAAGTAACGGGGAATGCGAGGACTTGCTGATGATGTTTAGTGTGGGTAAGACAAATCTCCTTTCTTATTCATCTATCCTATCAAGAAAATAAATATAAACAATTTTACCAAATATGTTCGATCTTTATTAGAAGTGCGGTTTGTAAATAACAAAACCCCCAACATTCGACCAATAAAGTGCCTGACACACTATAACCCTATCTGGGGTAAAATGGGAGTGAAATAAACCTTTATTATATGGAAGTGTGGGTTGCATGTGCAAGGAGATAATCTCGGTCTTTCCCTACCAAACCAATCTTATTTTAACATCATAACTTTGTTTAAAATAAGGCAACCACCACTTACTGACGAGATAGACTGTCAGAAGTGAAATTAACCAGATACCAGGATTTCCAACAAAAACGAGCGACCCTTGTTTTAGCAGACTGGTGCCCTTTCGGTCACCCCAATATTAAGCAATGAGAATTAATTGCAAAGTAAGAAAAAAAATGAACTCCATTTATACTAATCAATTTTTAAAATATGAAACGGGGAAACCTGCACAACTCTTTTACTTTTATGGAAATATTAAATAACCTGTTGTTCCGTTCTGTGTCGATCTCCAGTACTTTGGATGTGTATCAGACATTGGCCGCGTCTGATCGGCCACTATGTTTGCTGCGGCGTATTCGAATTATTTTTCCAGCAAATTGTGGTATGAATACGCCATTGGAGGATCAAGGCAAACAACAGTTTACATTATGACGCTTGCCACTAATATCGCCACCGCAGCAAAATCTGTGCCTTAAACTTGTTTTAATAGTGTAAGAAAGTTATCGATTCTACATGGCTAGATGACTTGATGGTGTATCTGGCATTCTTTTGGCGATCAATCCAGCGAGCTAATGGTGATCCTTGCAGGTGCTTCCATTCTGGTGGTCTTCAGTTGACAAAGATCTGGTTAGCCAAAGTCTCTGAGTGACATAAAATAACAATGATTGTTCAGGTCTATTGGTTTTCAGCTATTTCTAATTATAAGTGTAGTTAATAGTTCTATACAACCTAGAGATTATGATGCAAAATATAAAACTATGAAAGTGCAGACGAATAAAAGTTTACTGCAAATGTAGTCCTGCACAAAAGGTGATACTTCGATCCAAATGTTAGCATCTGTTAAAAGATGCTTAATTCCTATTAAAGAGACAATATTGGGAAATGATAACTGTACAATTCCAAAGATCAACAATCAGTGCTGCACACATTGGGCCCAAGTTTCCACATGATTTGCGCCTGATTTTTAGGAGCAACTGGTGGAGAACGGACTATCTTAGAAATCATAATTCTCCACATTTTTTTTTCTGCAGTTCTAGTCAGGTAGAACAGTTCTACTTTGGAACAGAATTTTTTCTTCAAAAGGGGGCGTGTCCGGCCACTGACGCCTGATTTGAAAGTTTCCACAGTGAAAACGTACTCCAAACTAAAGTAGAATGGAGCAAGTGAAGATTTTTGTAGAACTGAAAAAACCTGTTCTACACATTAAAAAATCAGGCGCAGGTTACAAATTAGGCGTCCAGAACGAGGTGGGGGGGGGGGGGGGGGGGAGGGAGGGGGGGGGAAGTCATTAAATTCTATAATAAATCCTTATTTATACTTATACAAATATTATACAAATAAATCCAACCTGAATAAACATTTCTAAGCAAAGAAAAGATTAAATAAACCATCTTCCTACCTGTGTGAAAGTGCTTCAGGCAGGCCTTTCGGGACCGAAGGCTGAACGGGCCGGCCCGAGACTTCAGGCAGGGCCCGTCCCCAGCACCAGATTTACAGGTAGGTGGCGTTGGGTTGGGTCGGGGAGGGGAGGGGAGGTTCGGGTCGGGAGGGGGGGGGAGAGAGAGGGAGGGGGGGCGGAGGGAGAGAGAGAGAGAGAGAGAGAGAGGGAGGGAGGGACGGGGGAGAGAGGAGAGAGAGAAGGGGGGAGGAGGTCAGGTCGGATCCAGTCTGGGAGCGGGAGTCGGGTCGGGTCCAGTGGGGGGGGGTCGGGAGCGCGGGTCGGGTTGGGTCCAGTGGGGGGGGGGGTCGGGGCGGGAGCGCGGGTCCAGTCGGGGAGGCGGGGAGCGGGAACAGGAGCGCGGTCGAGGCGGGGAGCGGGAACAGGAGCGCGGGCCGAGTCGGGGGGGGTGGGCGGGGAGTGGGTGTCGGGTCTGGTCTGATCCGGAGGCAGTGGGGGGGGGGGGAGCGGGTGTCGGGTCTGGTCTGGTCTGGAGGCATGGGTGCGGGGGAGCAGGTGTCGGGTCTGGTCCGGAGGCGGGGGGGGGGGGGGCGGGGAGTGGGTATCGGGTCTGGTCCGGAGGCAAGGGGTGGGTGGGGAGCGAGTGTAGGGTCTGGTCCGGAGGCAGGGGGGGTGCGGGGAGCGGGTATCGGGTCTGGTCCGGAGGCAAGGGGTGGGTGGGGAGCGAGTGTAGGGTCTGGTCAGGGGGAGGGGGGGGGGGAGCAGGAGCTGGCCGTGGGAGGAGCCTTATTCACGTAGCCCCAGTGAGGCCATTCGGCCAGGGCTAGGGGCTGCGTGCTTCGGGCCCCTCCCACACAGTTCGGCGCCTGGAGCTACTGCACTTGCATGCCCACTGTAGCGCGCATGTGCAGAGGTCCCGGCACTGTTTTCAGCGCAGGGACCTGGCTCCGCCCCCCCCACAGCTCGTCCTGGCTGCGCCGAGGGCCAGAGGACCTGCAAGTCGGTGGAGAATACCGAGGATTTTTTTAGGCGCACTTTGTGGCGTGAAAAACGGGCGTCCAGGTCGGGACTGCGCCGTTCTAGGCGCGTGTGGAAACTTGGGCCCATTGACTTTTTATTATTCTTTCAGAATTTTCATTCCATTTTTCAGTGTATTCAGTGAATTTTGCACACAACTTAGTATCCTATTAATTCTGCCTATACATGAAAATCACTATATGCCATTTGAATTTGGAATCTTGTAAGTAGTAGATTTTCTACGATAAAGGGTATTTTTGTTTGCTTGTCGTATTAGACATTACCAATGGAATAAACATCTGAAATTGTTGAGTGCATAAATATGGGCATAGACAAGCGTTTGTTCAATATGTTTGTTTTTAAACGTGACGAAGTATTATTATGGTCTGGCTTAATTGCTACATTAGTGTTTAGTCAAATTCACCAATCTCCATAGTTTCAGAAGGCTTTTCTTAGAGCACATAATATTACGGATCTAAGTGAAATTGACACCATTTTACTGGGCACAGTCCCTGCTGTTGGTGGGTAATACATTAGTCCGATAATATTTTAGGAATTACATTTATGTTAGCATATTATTGTGGGCAAATATTTTGGTCCTATTATAGTGAGTTCTTGAATAGCCCTTAAAATCTTCTCTTCTCTCCAAGCATTTAAATTATGTGTAATGATTAGTACTTCGATTATGGATGTTTTATGTGTTTTATTTTAAGCTGTAGAAATATTTGTGATCTATGTACCTAGGTGAAGTTCTGTCGCAACTC